>NC_134834.1:125154351-125203321 GCF_004210375.1 Tachypleus tridentatus | reverse complement strand
TAAACAAATGCAAATTGCCAAACATTAATAATAATGGAATCAGGAAACGGAACCAGAATGAATAATCTGATTTAAATATAGTATTCAAACAATTCAATATAAATATCAGTAATGACAATAGTATTTAAACAATATATTTCTATATAAATATCAGTAGTGACAATGGTATTTAAACAATATATTTCTATATAAATATCAGTAGTGACAATGGTATTCAAACAATATATTTCTATATAAATATCAGTAGTGACAATAGTATTTAAACAATATATTTCTATATAAATATCAGTAGTGACAATAGTATTTAAACAATATATTTCTATATAAATATCAGTAGTGACAATAGTATTCAAACAATATATTTCTATATAAATATCAGTAGTGACAATAGTATTTAAACAATATATTTCTATATAAATATCAGTAGTGACAATAGTATTTAAACAATATATTTCTATATAAATATCAGTAGTGACAATAGTATTTAAAACAATATATTTCTATATAAATATCAGTAGTGACAATAATTGTTTAAACAATATATTTCTATATAAATATCAGTAGTGACAATAGTATTCAAACAATATATTTCTATATAAATATCAGTAGTGACAATGGTATTCAAACAATATATTTCTATATAAATATCAGTAGTGACAATGGTATTAAAACAATATATTTCTATATAAATATCAGTAGTGACAATAGTATTTAAACAATATATTTCTATATAAAATATCAGTAGAAATGACAATGGTATTCAAACAATATATTTCTATATAAATATCAGTAGTGACAATAGTATTTTAAACAATATATTTCTATATAAATATCAGTAGTGACAATAGTATTTAAACAATATATTTCTATATAAAATATCAGTAGTGACAATAGTATTTTAAACAATATATTTCTATATAAATATCAGTAGTGACAATAGTATTTTCAAACAATATATTTCTATATAAATATCAGTAGTGACAATAGTATTCAAACAATATATTTCTATATAAATATCAGTAGTGACAATGAAAAGTATTAACAAATATATTTCTATATAAATATCAGTAGTACAATAGTATTTAAAAAATATATTTCTATATAAATATCAGTAGTGACAATAGTATTCAAACAATATATTTCTATATAAAATATCAGTAGTGACAATAGTATTTAAACAATATATTTCTATATAAATAAGTAAAGTAATCAATAGTATTTAAACAATATATTTCTATATAAACATCAGTAGTGACAATAATGTTAAAACAATATATTTCTATATAAACATCAGTAGTGACAATAGTATTTAAACAATATATTTCTCTATATAAATATCAGTAGTACAATAATTATTTAAACAATATATTTCTATATAGAAATATCAGTAGTGACAGTAGTATTAAAACAATATATTTCTATATAAATATCAGTAGTGACAATAGTATTTAAACAATATATTTCATATAAATATCAGTAGTGACAATAGTATTCAAACAATATATTTCTAGCATATAAATAGTAGACAATGGTATTCAAACAATATGTTTCATATAAATATCAGTAGTGACAATGGTATTCAAACAATATATTTCTATATAAATATCAAAGTAGTGACAATAGTATTTAAACAATATATTTCTATATAAATATCAGTAGTGACAATAGTATTCAAACAATATATTTCTATATAAATATCAGTAGGACAATAGTATTTAAACAACATATTTCATATAATATCAGAAGTGACAATAGTATTTAAACAATATATTTCCCATATAAATATCAGTAGGACAATGGTATTAAAACACCATATTTTGCATAAATATCAGTAGTGACAATAGTATTTAAACAATATATTTCTATATAAATATCAGTAGTGACAATAGTATTTAAACAATATATTTCATATAAATATCAGTAGTGACAATAGTATTCAAACAATATATTTCTATATAAATATCAGTAGTGACAATAGTATTTAAACAATATATTTCTATATAAATATCAGTAGTGACAATAGTATTCAAACAATATATTTCTATATAAATATCAGTATTAACAACAATATTCTGACAGTCATGAATCTTCTGAACGGTATTTATTCACACAGTAGATCACGAGAAGAAGAACTTCATGTGATCAAAATTTACACACAACAATTGTATCTGTACATAACTGCTAGAAGAGTTGGTGTCTGATTCATCACGCACGTGCTTATTCAAAATATAAATAATTAAGTTATCATCTTAATACAACTAAAACAAAATCCATAGATAAACAAAAGGATAAAGGAAATAATAAATGAACTATTAACACAACCATAGTAATAAAAATTAGACGCTGCTATCCCGCACTCTACTCACTTGACAACGTAAGAGATGATGTTAATCACTTCGTGTTAAATATTCCAGCGTTTGTGTCCTTACTTTTACCAGCATGATCCATTGAAGGGTGAGAAGTGAACACACCAGCAGAAGTCCCATTTTGGCTGAACGACCGTCAAGTCTTTTATAGACAGTTTTCCTGCAGCTGCTTAGGATGGTTACTATGTTTTTCACTGTCGGAAGTATTGTCACTGGGGGTATCTATGTATTTGTATTAGAAATATGACATTATTCTGTAACTACACCCAGTCTAGGGTCTTGTAATTCACAAACTGAAAAAAGTAAAAACATTGAAATTTCGAAGGGTAAGTTTCATCTTGGAGCAAATCTTATAGTAAAATTAATTACTGTAGTAATTAAAGAACGTATCCTTAATAATAAATGACATACTTTAAATGTGTTTAGATGTTCTTGCACATTTGTAGGTTTCTGACTGTCACTTCTGAAACTTTTGTTTTTAATGTTGTAACGTGCCTTCTATATGACATTTAATTCTGTAAAGTTTGTAACCTGTAGACTCATTAATAAAGTTTGTAACCTGTAGACTCATTAATAAAGTTTAATGGGTGTAAAAAATTCAGATAAATTGTCATCACAAATCTGATGATGTTTTACAGTATAATTCTACTATTATATCTCTTTACTCTTTCATTAATTTTGGACTGAGGATGATATGGAGTTGTGGTTAATTCCTATAGATTTTCAAATTTCATCCATCAAATGAGATAAATTATGGGTCATTATCAGATACAAAAGTTGTAGGAACACCATATCCATATCCATCCATTAATTAGTTTATTAACAATAACATTTATGATTATTAGTTTAAGAAGATATAATTCAACCAGTTTACTTATATAACCTGTCCTAATCAACAAACAAGTGTTTCCTGTCCTAGACTTATAATAAAGTCTCATGATGTCTATTCCAATTACCTCACCAGGTGCCAGTAGTTTAGTGTCTTAAATAAATCCAGCTGGTCACTTCTGATTAAATTTAGTGATTTGATAACCACGACAACAATTTTAGTGTCCTTTCTCATACCTGACCAATAACCACATCTGGATACATTGTCTACTGTTTTTTGGACACCTAGATGAGCAGCTGTAGGACGATAAAGTAATTCAATTACAATTGGCAGTCTCAATGTTTTGGAAATAATTGGTCTGATTTCACCACTGCTATTAACTCTTTGTCTGTAATAAAGAACACTTGTCATTCAAGGTAGTGTTTGGATTTACTAAACAGTCTCTGCTGTTATAGTAGAATGTTCGGATAATAGTCTAGTTTTCAATAACAACATATATGTTTATATTCATCATCTTTAGCTTGTTTAATAGCCATTTGTTCTATGGTGTTAACACTGAAAATGGCAGAAAGTTCAGGTGATAGCTTACTGATGTCCAAATCTGGAATTACTTTTGGGAAGTCAACTGGATGTCCCGATAGGGCATCAGGGAAGTGGTTCTCTTTATTTTCTGTGTATTATTTCAGATGTTAAGTCTTTTTATTTTAGATACCAATGCATCAGTTTACCAGTTAAATTTGGAGCTTTCTGTAATCATTTCAAGATAGCATGATCAGTTGTAACTGTAATTTGTTTCCATCTAGGTATATCTTGTATTTTGCTATAACACAGACTACAACAAGGTATGCCAACTTTGTAATAGAATAGTAATGTCATGTTATGACATCTTTCTTACACAAAACAGCTTCTAATTCAGTATTTGAAGCATCTGTATGAAACAATAATAACAAGTTTTCACTTTCTTGGAAGTTACAAGACAAAACTTACTGGAATGCATTTTTACATTGGTGAGAGGGGGGTCTATTTCCACACACTATATTTCCTTCGTAACTGATATAAAGGTTCAGCAGTTGTAGCCATGTTGGGAAGAAAGTGCTAGAACTAAGCACACATACCAAAGAATGTGTAAAACACTTTCGGTTGCTTGGAGTTAAATTCTGTCACAGCTTTCACTCTATCCTCCATTGGGTGCGTGTATCCTAACAAAAAGGTTTAGGTTTAAATCTTAAAATAAAATATTTCTGATTATCAAAATGTATTTTTAGGAATTTTTGCAATAATATTAGTTGTATGTAACTTGTACAAAATGAATTTAAGATTTTTCGAGTGTTGTTCAACTGTGGATGAAAACACTGTTTTCATCAATATAAATCCTGGAACATTCAGTTTGTTCTTTGGAAAGAGCATTAATACTAAAAGTCAGGACTTTAAATTACATTGATAAAGTAAATTATCCATTATTAAATCAGCTTTATGTCGGTCCTCCGTATTAACACGTACTTGCCAATATCCAGTAGATAAATCTAATGTACTGATACGGGTTGCCCCCTGACAAAACATTTGAAATAGCACTTTTATAAAGCAATTGATAGCAGTAAGACTCTAAGACTTTATTTAACTTACTGTAGTCAACACAGAACCTAAAGTCATTAGTCATTCTTGACAACAAGTACTGCAGAAGTCCATGAAGAAGTGAAAGGTTCAGTTAACCCATCACGAAGAATTCCATCCACTTGATCATGTTGCACTTGTAATTTATTGGAACAATAACCATGAGGTTTATAAACACTGGCTTTATGTTGTGGTTATGATACTATGTTCTACTAAACACTAGCTGTTCTGTTGTGATTGTAACACTACGTTCAGACAAGTCATGCCTAACAGATGACACATGTAATTCGACAACACTCGTTAAAATTGCTTTGTTTTGCTGAATAGCGGGTGTCTAATTCAGTAAGAAAAAATACAGTCAAATCTTCGATGATAACAAAGCACTGGTTCACGATGTTATTAGTTACAAATAGTTTTGCTTCTAAATGTTCTAACAGTTAACATCTCATGTTATCTTTACTCCAAGTGTTCGATTATTTCTCTTCAGTTGTTGACACATTTATTCTCGTTTACTATTACTTTCACATCAGTAATTTTTAGGGTTAAGTTTGGCAGATCCATTGTAGTTATTCGTGAGTATTTAATAGAAGGTTTTACTTTAAAACTAAAACCTCTTTTTTTATTATCTATTTTCTCGTTTCATGATCTCCTTCCTTCGTATCTGTGTTCCATATTTACACATATTTTATTGGAACAATGTATAAATAAGTTCATTTGAGTACAAGTGTAACGTCATACAGGTCAGGTTTAATCACATTGCTACTGAATGTTGATTAGTCCCTCGATGCTCTGTATTGTTTAATAAATGTAAACACATCATAAACAGATAAAACAAAGTGACATTCCATTACTCTCATTAAGAAACATGTACTTCTAATATTATACCCACTTTAGTGTTTTTGTAGATTCAGGGTTCGATAATTTATAAAAACTTAATTTTCCGTACAAACAACTACGTCAGTGTGGTACAACCTACTAAAACAGTTCCTCAGTCAATTATACATTATCGAACACCGCCGAGTAAAGTTAATCAGTTTTGCATAACCTCCCTCTGGTGTTCGAAAACCATTTCTAATATATAAAAGACAAACCTTCTACCATTCCAATTGCTCATACAAATCCCACTTTTTATTCTCGGGTACTTTCTATATACAGAAGTATCTAATGTTTTAAGAAACTTAAAGATATCAAAATACAACTTACTTCTCAACAGGCAGGTGAGTAAACTATTGAAAACAATTATAGTAAATTATTGTGACGAAAATCAGTGAAGATTTACAAGCCTGTAGATTGGACTGACGATGTTTGTGGTATAGGTTAGGAAGATGTAGATTCTTCAGCCAGTAACCATGTGGTTATCATTTCACATCTTCTACCAGTACTGATACAGACTGTTTCTAGCTTGTCACAGATACATTAACAGATCTTCTACCAGTACTGATACAGACTGTTTCTAGCTTGTCACAGATACATTAACACATCTTCTACCAGTACTGATACAGACTGTTTCTAGCTTGTCACAGATACATTAACAGATCTTCTACCAGTACTGATACAGACTGTTTCTAGCTTGCCACAGATACATTAACAGATCTTCTACCAGTACTGATACAGACTGTTTCTAGCTTGCCACAGATACATTAACAGATCTTTTACCAGTACTGATACAGACTGTTTCTAGCTTGTCACAGATACATTAACAGATCTTCTACCAGTACTGACACAGACTGTTTCTAGCTTGCCACAGATACATTAACAGATCTTCTACCAGTACTGATACAGACTGTTTCTAGCTTGTCACAGATACATTAATACATCTTCTACCAGTACTGATACAGACTGTTTCTAGCTTGTCACAGATACATTAACATATCTTCTACCAGTACTGATACAGACTGTTTCTAGCTTGTCACAGATACATTAACAGATCTTCTACCAGTACTGATACAGACTGTTTCTAGCTTGCCACAGATACATTAACAGATCTTCTACCAGTACTGATACAGACTGTTTCTAGCTTGCCACAGATACATTAACAGATCTTTTACCAGTACTGATACAGACTGTTTCTAGCTTGTCACAGATACATTAACATATCTTCTACCAGTACTGATACAGACTGTTTCTAGCTTGTCACAGATACATTAACAGATCTTCTACCAGTACTGATACAGACTGTTTCTAGCTTGCCACAGATACATTAACAGATCTTCTACCAGTACTGATACAGACTGTTTCTAGCTTGCCACAGATACATTAACAGATCTTCTACCAGTACTGATACAGACTGTTTCTAGCTTGCCACAGATACATTAACAGATCTTCTACCAGTACTGATACAGACTGTTTCTAGCTTGTCACAGATACATTAACACATCTTCTACCAGTACTGATACAGACTGTTTCTAGCTTGTCACAGATACATTAACAGATCTTCTACCAGTACTGATACAGACTGTTTCTAGCTTGCCACAGATACATTAACAGATCTTCTACCAGTACTGATACAGACTGTTTCTAGCTTGCCACAGATACATTAACAGATCTTTTACCAGTACTGATACAGACTGTTTCTAGCTTGTCACAGATACATTAACAGATCTTTTCTACCAGTACTGATACAGACTGTTTCTAGCTTGCCACAGATACATTAACAGATCTTCTACCAGTACTGATACAGACTGTTTCTAGCTTGTCACAGATACATTAACAGATCTTCTACCAGTACTGATACAGACTGTTTCTAGCTTGTCACAGATACATTAACACATCTTCTACCAGTACTGATACAGACTGTTTCTAGCTTGTCACAGATACATTAACAGATCTTCTACCAGTACTGATACAGACTGTTTCTAGCTTGCCACAGATACATTAACAGATCTTCTACCAGTACTGATACAGACTGTTTCTAGCTTGCCACAGATACATTAACAGATCTTCTACCAGTACTGATACAGACTGTTTCTAGCTTGCCACAGATACATTAACAGATCTTCTACCAGTACTGATACAGACTGTTTCTAGCTTGTCACAGATACATTAACAGATCTTCTACCAGTACTGATACAGACTGTTTCTAGCTTGCCACAGATACATTAACAGATCTTCTACCAGTACTGATACAGACTGTTTCTAGCTTGTCACAGATACATTAACAGATCTTCTACCAGTACTGATACAGACTGTTTCTAGCTTGTCACAGATACATTAACAGATCTTCTACCAGTACTGATACAGACTGTTTCTAGCTTGTCACAGATACATTAACAGATCTTCTACCAGTACTGATACAGACTGTTTCTAGCTTGTCACAGATACATTAACAGATCTTCTACCAGTACTGATACAGACTGTTTCTAGCTTGCCACAGATACATTAACAGATCTTCTACCAGTACTGATACAGACTGTTTCTAGCTTGCCACAGATACATTAACAGATCTTCTACCAGTACTGATACAGACTGTTTCTAGCTTGCCACAGATACATTAACAGATCTTCTACCAGTACTGATACAGACTGTTTCTAGCTTGTCACAGATACACAGATACATTAACAGATCTTTGTACCAGTACTGATACAGACTGTTTCTAGCTTGTCTGAGATACACAGATACATTAACAGATCTAGCTTGTCACCAGTACTGATACAGACTGTTTCTAGCTTGTCACAGATACATTAACAGATCTTCTACCAGTACTGATACAGACTGTTTCTAGCTTGTCACAGATACATTAACAGATCTTCTACCAGTACTGATACAGACTGTTTCTAGCTTGTCACAGATACATTAACAGATCTTCTACCAGTACTGATACAGACTGTTTCTAGCTTGCCACAGATACATTAACAGATCTTCTACCAGTACTGATACAGACTGTTTCTAGCTTGCCACAGATACATTAACAGATCTTCTACCAGTACTGATACAGACTGTTTCTAGCTTGCCACAGATACATTAACAGATCTTCTACCAGTACTGATACAGACTGTTTCTAGCTTGCCACAGATACATTAACAGATCTTCTACCAGTACTGATACAGACTGTTTCTAGCTTGTCACAGATACATTAACAGATCTTCTACCAGTACTGATACAGACTGTTTCTAGCTTGTCACAGATACATTAACAGATCTTCTACCAGTACTGATACAGACTGTTTCTAGCTTGTCACAGATACATTAACAGATCTTCTACCAGTACTGATACAGACTGTTTCTAGCTTGTCACAGATACATTAACAGATCTTCTACCAGTACTGATACAGACTGTTTCTAGCTTGTCACAGATACATTAACAGATCTTCTACCAGTACTGATACAGACTGTTTCTAGCTTGCCACAGATACATTAACAGATTTTCTACCAGTACTGATACAGACTGTTTCTAGCTTGCCACAGATACATTAACAGATCTTCTACCAGTACTGATACAGACTGTTTCTAGCTTGTCACAGATACATTAACAGATCTTCTACCAGTACTGATACAGACTGTTTCTAGCTTGTCACAGATACATTAACAGATCTTCTACCAGTACTGATACAGACTGTTTCTAGCTTGCCACAGATACATTAACAGATCTTCTACCAGTACTGATACAGACTGTTTCTAGCTTGCCACAGATACATTAATATATTTTCTACCAGTACTGATACAGACTGTTTCTAGCTTGCCACAGATACATTAACAGATCTTCTACCAGTACTGACACAGACTGTTTCTAGCTTGCCACAGATACATTAACAGATCTTCTACCAGTACTGATACAGACTGTTTCTAGCTTGCCACAGATACATTAACAGATTTTCTACCAGTACTGATACAGACTGTTTCTAGCTTGCCACAGATACATTAACAGATTTTCTACCAGTACTGATACAGACTGTTTCTAGCTTGTCACAGATACATTAACAGATCTTCTACCAGTACTGATACAGACTGTTTCTAGCTTGCCACAGATACATTAACAGATTTTCTACCAGTACTGATACAGACTGTTTCTAGCTTGCCACAGATACATTAACAGATTTTCTACCAGTACTGATACAGACTGTTTCTATCTTGCCACAGATACATTAACAGATCTTCTACCAGTACTGATACAGACTGTTTCTAGCTTGCCACAGATACATTAACAGATTTTCTACCAGTACTGATACAGACTGTTTCTAGCTTGTCACAGATACATTAACAGATCTTCTACCAGTACTGATACAGACTGTTTCTAGCTTGCCACAGATACATTAACAGATCTTCTACCAGTACTGATACAGACTGTTTCTAGCTTGCCACAGATACATTAACAGATCTTCTACCAGTACTGATACAGACTGTTTCTAGCTTGTCACAGATACATTAACATATCTTCTACCAGTACTGATACAGACTGTTTCTACCTTGTCACAGATACATTAACAGATCTTCTACCAGTACTGACACAGACTGTTTCTAGCTTGCCACAGATACATTAACAGATCTTCTACCAGTACTGATACAGACTGTTTCTAGCTTGCCACAGATACATTAACAGATTTTCTACCAGTACTGATACAGACTGTTTCTAGCTTGCCACAGATACATTAACAGATCTTCTACCAGTACTGACACAGACTGTTTCTAGCTTGCCACAGATACATTAACAGATCTTCTACCAGTACTGATACAGACTGTTTCTAGCCTGTCACAGATACATTAACAGATCTTCTACCAGTACTGATACAGACTGTTTCTAGCTTGCCACAGATACATTAACAGATCTTCTACCAGTACTGATACAGACTGTTTCTAGCTTGTCACAGATACATTAACATATCTTCTACCAGTACTGATACAGACTGTTTCTAGCTTGTCACAGATACATTAACAGATCTTCTACCAGTACTGACACAGACTGTTTCTAGCTTGCCACAGATACATTAACAGATCTTCTACCAGTACTGATACAGACTGTTTCTAGCTTGCCACAGATACATTAACAGATTTTCTACCAGTACTGATACAGACTGTTTCTAGCTTGCCACAGATACATTAACAGATCTTCTACCAGTACTGACACAGACTGTTTCTAGCTTGCCACAGATACATTAACAGATCTTCTACCAGTACTGATACAGACTGTTTCTAGCTTGTCACAGATACATTAACAGATCTTCTACCAGTACTGATACAGACTGTTTCTAGCTTGCCACAGATACATTAACTGCCATAGCACCAGTTGTCTTTAAGAACTAATTAGACTTTTTTAAACCGAAATTATGGATGAATTAAACAAAAAAATCAAAATTCAGCGAATTCCACGAAAGAAAAAAAAAGATATCTTTATAGGGATCAGATTATAACACATTATTAACACATCATGACAATTATGGTTCAATAATAACAACAAGAAAATATAACGTTTATTCACAGTAACAACACGTATACTGAATTCGCGCCCGCGTCGCGCTAAACATGCTCGCCCTCCCAGCCGTGGGGGCGTATAATGTGACGGTCAATCCCACTATTCGTTATTAAAAAGAGTAGCCCAAGAGTTGGCGGTGGGTGGTGATGTCTAGCTGCCTTCCCTCTAGTCTTACACTGCTAAATTAGGGACGGCTAGCACAGATAGCCCTCGAGTAGCTTTGTGCGAAATTCCAAAACAAAAAAAAAACTTATACTGAACAATAACCAAAAATATAGTACTACACTAATATGTAGTACTTATTAATATGTAGTTATATGTAACAACAATAAATGTAAATAAATCCATATTAATAACATAGTGAAAAAAAATTCAAAACGACAAAAAACAAAACAAATATAATACTCAAACAACACCGTACTCTCTCTCTCAGTGAGTCTTCTGGTAGATTATTTGTTCGCAGAGTAGGTCACGAGAGGAAACCTCATGTGATCATAAATTTACGTACTGTTCTGATACGTTGATAGTATCTGTACGTTACTGCTGGTGCGTCATACAAACGTATTTACTCAAAATGATTATGTAAAAAGTGAGTTGGCGTCTGTGTTAAGTATGTGTTCTGTAGATTTGAATCCCACAACCGTGTCATCCACATATCTGTACCAGTATAGTGGTGGATGTAATGCTGTGTTAATTGCTTGTGTTTCAACTTGTGTCATAAAAATATTGGCTAGAACTGGTGATACTGGGTTGCCCATGCTTAGACCATTTGTTTGTATATAGTTTTAGTTGTTGAACATGAAGTTTGTCTTCATCGTGGTGAATTCTATGAGAGTTGCTAACTGGTTACTGGGAATGTCTATAGTTGGGTTAGGGTCTCGGATACAGAGTTCTTAGGCTATCTTGCAGGCTTCAGTGGTTGGAACTTCTGTAAAGAGGGATATAACATCGAAACTGGCCATTAAGGCTTTATGATTAAGTTGATTTAGATTAGACTTGAAATTAAAAGAGTCTTTGATGAATGAGCTGGCTGATGTTACATATTTGGAGAATGCCCATGCTATGTATTTACCAAAGAACATAAAAAGTCACCTTAACACGTTTTCGAACACTGCAAGTCAAATAAACACAAAATAACCATAGAAAACACCCAAATATTAAATAAAGAAACAAACATAAACAAACGCAAAATTAAAGAAGCCTTACTTATACAACAACTTAAACCCAAAATAAACCAATATAAAGGAACGCCTTTATACCTATATTAATATAATAAAATAAATAAAATTATAGATTCAAACATCTAATACCGCCCTCTACATTTCGACACACAGTTACACAACCCCTTTCAAACATGTGGTCAGCTTCCGGTCAGTTACCTCTTTCTTTGTGAACCTGACGATGACCGAAGAAGGTCGAAACGATGTTCGCTCTTCTATGTAAAATATTTTCTCAACCAAAACGAGCCGTTTTTGCATATAAATTTCTCAACAAGTGGGTTTCTCGACATCACTGGTTTGTTAATTAGTGTCGAGTAGTTATTGTTCTGTGTTAAAGGACAGAACATAATATAGTGGTTTGTTAAACAATGTCGAGTAGTTATTGTTCTGTGTTTAAGGACAGTACATGATGTAGTGGCTTGTCAATCAGTGTCGAGTAGTTATTGTTCTGTGTTAAAGGACAGTGCATAGTATAGTGGTTTGTTAATTAATGTAAGTAGTTATTTACTTGTGTTAAGGGGCAGTACATAGTATAGTGGTTTGTTAATTAGTGTCGAGTAGTTATTATACTGTTTTAAAGGACAGTACATAGAACAGTGGTTTGTTAATTGGTGTGGAGTAGTTATTGTTCTGTGTTAAAGGACAGTACATGGTGTAGTGGCTTGTCAATCAGTGTCGAGTAGTTATTGTTCTGTGTTAAAGGAAAACACATAGTATAGTGGTTTGTTAATTAGTGTCGAGTAGTTATTGTTCTATGTTAAAGGAGAGTACATTCTATAGTGGTTTGTTAATTAGTGTCGAATAGTTATTATTCTGTGTTAAGGGACAGTACATAGTATAGTGGTTTGTTAATTAGTGTCGAGTAGTTATTGTTCTGTGTTAAAGGACAGTACATAGTATAGTGGTTTGTTAATCGGTGTCGAGTAGTTATTGTTCTGCGTTAAAGGACAGGACATAGTATAGTTGTTTGTTAATTAGTGTCGAGTAGTTATTTACTTGTGTTAAAGGACAGAACATAGTATAGTGGTTTGTTAATTAGTGTTGAGGAGTTATTGTTCTGTGTTAAAGGACAGTACATGGTGTAGTGGCTTGTCAATCAGTGTCGAGTAGTTATTGTTCTCTGTTAAAGGATAACACATAGTATAGTGGTTTGTTAATTAGTGTCGAGTAGTTATTGTTCCATGTTAAAGGACAGTACATAGTATAGTGGTTTCTTAATTTATTTCGAGTGGTTATTTACTTGTGCTAAAGGACAGTACATAGTATAGTGGTTTGTTAATTAGTGTCGAGTAGTTATTGTTCTGTGTTAAAGGACAGAACATAGTATAGTGGTTTGTTAAACAATGTCGAGTCGTTATTGTTCTGTGTTTAAGGACAGTACATAGTATAGTGGTTTGTTAATTAGTGTCGAGTAGTTATTTACTTGTGTTCAGGGACAGTACAGAGAATACTGGTTTGTTAATTAGTGTCGAGTAGTTATTGATCTGTGTTAAAGGACAGTATTTGGTGTAGTGGCTTGTCAATCAGTGTTGAGAAGTTATTGTTCTATTTTAAAGGACAGTACATTCTATAGTGGTTTGTTAATTAGTGTCGAATAGTTATTATTCTGTGTTAAAAGACAGTACATAGCACAGTGGTTTATTAATCAGTGTCGAGAAGTTATTGTTCTGTGTTAAAGGACAGTACATAGTATAGTGGTTTGTTAATTAGTGTCGAGTAGTTATTGTTCTGTGTTAAAGGACGGAACATAGTATAGTGGTTTGTAAAACAATGTCGAGTAGTTATTGTTCTGTGTTAAAGGATAGTGCATAGTATAGTGGGTTGTCAATCAGTGTCGAGTAGTTATTGTTCTGTGTTAAAGGACAGTACATGGTGTAGTGGCTTGTTAATCAGTGTCGAGTAGTTATTTACTTGTGTTGAAGGACAGAACATTGTATAGTGGTTTGTTAATTAGTGTCGAGTAGTTATTGTTCTGTGTTAAAAGACAGTACATAGTATAGTGGTTTGTTAATTAGTGTCGAGTAGTTATTGTTCTGTGTTAAAGGACGGAACAGAGTATAGTGGTTTGTAAAACAATGTCGAGTAGTTATTGTTCTGTGTTAAAGGACAACACATAGTATAGTGGTTTGTTATTTAGTGTCGAGTAGGTATTGTTCTGTGTTAAAGGACAGTACATAGTATAGTGGTTTGTTAATTAGTGTCGAGTAGTTATTTACTTGTGTTAAACGACAGAACATAGTATAGTGGTTTGCTAATTAGTGTCGAGTAGTTATTGTTCTGTGTTAAAGGACAGTACATAGTATAGTGGTTTGTTAATTAGTGTCGAGTAGTTATTTACTTGTGTTAAGGGACAGTACATAGTATAGTGGTTTGTTAATTAGTTTCGAGTAGTTATTGTTCTGTGTTAAAGGACAACACATAGTATAGTTGTTTGTAAAACAATGTCGAGTAGTTATTGTTCTGTGTTAAAGGACAACACATAGTATAGTGGTTTGTTATTTAGTGTCGAGTAGGTATTGTTCTGTGTTAAAGGACAACACATAGTATAGTGGTTTGTTATTTAGTGTCGAGTAGTTATTGTTCTATTTTAAAGGACAGTACATTCTATAGTGGTTTGTTAATTAGTGTCGAATAGTTATTATTCTGTGTTAAGGGACAGTACATAGTATAGTGGTTTGTTAATTAGTGTCAAGTAGTTATTATTCTGTGTTAAAAGACAGTACATAGCACAGTGGTTTATTAATTAGTGTCGAGTAGTTATTGTTCTGTGTTAAAGGACAGAACATAGTATAGTGGTTTGTAAAACAATGTCGAGTAGTTATTGTTCTGTGTTAAAGGACAACACATAGTATAGTGGTTTGTTAATTAGTGTCGATTAGTTATTGTTCTATGTTAAAGGAGAGTACATTCTATAGTGGTTTGTTAATTAGTGTCGAGTAGTTATTTACTTGTGTTAAAGGACAGAACATAGTATAGTGGTTTGTTAATTAGTGTCGAGTTGTTATTGTTCTATGTTAAAGGAGAGTACATTCTATAGTGGTTTGTTAATTAGTGTCGAATAGTTATTATTCTGTGTTAAGGGACAGTACATAGTATAGTGGTTTGTTAATTAGTGTCGAGTAGTTATTTACTTGTGTTAAGGGACAGTACATAGTATAGTGGTTTGTTAATTAGTGTCGAGTAGTTATACTGTGTTAAAAGACAGTACATAGCACAGTGGTTTGTTAATCGGTGTCGAGTAGTTATTGTTCTGCGTTAAAGGACAGGACATAGTATAGTTGTTTGTTAATTAGTGTCGAGTAGTTATTGTTCTGTGTTAAAGGACAGTACATAGTATAGTGGTTTGTTAATTAGTGTCGAGTAGTTATTGTTCTGTGTTAAAGGACAGAACATAGTATAGTGGTTTATTAATCAGTGTCGAGGAGTTATTGTTCTGTGTTAAAGGACAGAACATAGTATAGTGGTTTGTGAATTAGTGTCGAGTAGTTATTGTTCTGTGTTAAAGGACAGTACATAGTATAGTGGTTTGTTAATTAGTGTCGAGTAGTTATTGTTCTGTGTTAAAGGACAGAACATAGTATAGTGGTTTGTAAAACAATGTCGAGTAGTTATTGTTCTGTGTTAAAGGATAGTGCATAGTATAGTGGTTTGTTAATTAGTGTTGAGTAGTTATTGTTCTGTGTTAAAGGACAGTACATGGTGGTGTAGTGGCTTGTCAATCAGTGTCGAGTAGTTATTGTTCTGTGTTAAAGGACAGTACATGGTGTAGTGGCTTGTCAATCAGTGTCGAGTATTTATTGTTCTGTGTTAAAGGACAGTATATGGTGTGGTGGCTTGTCAATCAGTGTCGAGTAGTTATTGTTCTGTGTTAAAGGACAACACATAGTATAGTGGTTTGTTAATTAGTGTCGAGTAGTTATTGTTCTATGTTAAAGGAGAGTACATTCTATAGTGGTTTGTTAATTAGTGTCGAATAGTTATTATTCTGTGTTAAGGGACAGTACATAGTATAGTGGTTTGTTAATTAGTGTCGAGTAGTTATTTCCTTGTGTTAAAGGACAGAACATAGTATAGTGGTTTGTTAATTAGTGTCGAGTTGTTATTGTTCTATGTTAAAGGAGAGTACATTCTATAGTGGTTTGTTAATTAGTGTCGAATAGTTATTATTCTGTGTTAAGGGACAGCACATAGTATAGTGGTTTGTTAATTAGTGTCGAGTAGTTATTTACTTGTGTTAAGGGACAGTACATAGTATAGTGGTTTGTTAATTAGTGTCGAGTAGTTATACTGTGTTAAAAGACAGTACATAGCACAGTGGTTTGTTAATCGGTGTCGAGTAGTTATTGTTCTGCGTTAAAGGACAGGACATAGTATAGTTGTTTGTTAATTAGTGTCGAGTAGTTATTTACTTGTGTTAAAGGACAGAACATAGTATAGTGGTTTGTTAATTAGTGTTGAGGAGTTATTGTTCTGTGTTAAAGGACAGTACATGGTGTAGTGGCTTGTCAATCAGTGTCGAGTAGTTATTGTTCTGTGTTAAAGGATAACACATAGTATAGTGGTTTGTTAATTAGTGTCGAGTAGTTATTGTTCCATGTTAAAGGACAGTACATTCTGTAGTGGTTTGTTAATTAGTGTCGAATAGTTATTATTCTGTGTTAAGGGACAGTACATAGTATAGTGGTTTGTTAATCAGTGTCGAGTAGTTATTTTTCTGTGTTAAAGGACAGTACATAGTATAGTGGTTTGTTAATTTATTTCGAGTGGTTATTTACTTGTGTTAAAGGACAGAACATAGTATAGTGGTTTGTTAAACAATGTCGAGTCGTTATTGTTCTGTGTTAAGGGTCAGTACATAGTATATTGGTTTGTTAATTAGTGTCGAGTTGTTATTGTTCTGTGCTAAAGGACAGTACATAGTATAGTGGTTTGTTAATTAGTGTCGAGAAGTTATTGTTCTGTGTTAAAGGACAGAACATAGTATAGTGGTTTGTTAAACAATGTCGAGTCGTTATTGTTCTGTGTTTAAGGATAGTACATAGTATAGTGGTTTGTTAATTAGTGTCGAGTAGTTATTTACTTGTGTTCAGGGACAGTACAGAGAATACTGGTTTGTTAATTAGTGTCGAGTAGTTATTGATCTGTGTTAAAGGACAGTACATGGTGTAGTGGCTTGTCAATCAGTGTCGAGTATTTATTGTTCTGTGTTAAAGGACAGTATTTGGTGTAGTGGCTTGTCAATCAGTGTTGAGAAGTTATTGTTCTATTTTAAAAGACAGTACATTCTATAGTGGTTTGTTAATTAGTGTCGAATAGTTATTATTCTGTGTTAAAAGACAGTACATAGCACAGTGGTTTATTAATCAGTGTCGAGGAGTTATTGTTCTGTGTTAAAGGACAGTACATAGTATAGTGGTTTGTTAATTAGTGTCGAGTAGTTATTGTTCTGTGTTAAAGGACGGAACATAGTATAGTGGTTTGTAAAACAATGTCGAGTAGTTATTGTTCTGTGTTAAAGGATAGTGCATAGTATAGTGGGTTGTCAATCAGTGTCGAGTAGTTATTGTTCTGTGTTAAAGGACAGTACATAGTATAGTGGTTTGTTGATTAGTGTCGAGTAGTTATACTGTGTTAAAAGACAGTACACAGCACAGTGGTTTGTTAATCGGTGTCGAGTAGTTATTGTTCTGCGTTAAAGGACAGGACATAGTATAGTTGTTTGTTAATTAGTGTCGAGTAGTTATTTACTTGTGTTAAAGGACAGAACATAGTATAGTGGTTTGTTAATTAGTGTCGAGTAGTTATTGTTCTGTGCTAAAGGACAGTACATAGTATAGTGGATTGTCAATCAGTGTCGAGTAGTTATTGTTCTGTGTTAAAGGACAGTACATGGTGTAGTGGCTTGTTAATCAGTGTCGAGTAGTTATTTACATGTGTTGAAGGACAGAACATTGTATAGTGGTTTGTTAATTAGTGTCGAGTAGTTATTGTTCTGTGTTAAAAGACAGTACATAGCACAGTGGTTTATTAATCAGTGTCGAGGAGTTATTGTTCTGTGTTAAAGGACAGTACATAGTATAGTGGTTTGTTAATTAGTGTCGAGTAGTTATTGTTCTGTGTTAAAGGAAGGAACATAGTATAGTGGTTTGTAAAACAATGTCGAGTAGTTATTGTTCTGTGTTAAAGGATAGTGCATAGTATAGTGGGTTGTCAATCAGTGTCGAGTAGTTATTGTTCTGTGTTAAAGGACAGTACATGGTGTAGTGGCTTGTTAATCAGTGTCGAGTAGTTATTTACTTGTGTTGAAGGACAGTACATAGTGTAGTAGTTTGTTAATTAGTGTCGAGTAGTTACTGTTCTGTGTTAAAGGACAGTACATAGTATAGTGGTTTGTAAAACAATGTCGAGTAGTTATTGTTCTGTGTTTAAGGACAACACATAGTATAGTGGTTTGTTATTTAGTGTCGAGTAGTTATTGTTCTGTGTTAAAGGACAGTACATAGTATAGTGGTTTGTTAATTAGTGTCGAGTAGTTATTTACTTGTGTTAAGGGACAGTACATAGTATAGTGGTTTGTTAATTAGTTTCGAGTAGTTATTGTTCTGTGTTAAAGGACAACACATAGTATAGTTGTTTGTAAAACAATGTCGAGTAGTTATTGTTCTGTGTTAAAGGACAACACATAGTATAGTGGTTTGTTATTTAGTGTCGAGTAGGTATTTGTCTGTGTTAAAGGGCAACACATAGTATAGTGGCTTGTTAATCAGTGTCGAGTAGTTATTTACTTGTGTTGAAGGACAGTACATAGTGTAGTAGTTTGTTAATTAGTGTCGAGTAGTTACTGTTCTGTGTTAAAGGACAGTACATAGTATAGTGGTTTGTAAAACAATGTCGAGTAGTTATTGTTCTGTGTTAAAGGACAACACATAGTATAGTGGTTTGTTAATTAGTGTCGAGTAGTTATTGTTCTGTGTTAAAGGACAGTACATCGTATAGTGGTTTGTTAATTAGTGTCGAGTAGTTATTTACTTGTGTTAAAGGACAGAACATAGTATAGTGGTTTGTTAATTAGTGTCGAGTAGTTATTGTTCTATGTTAAAGGAGAGTACATTTTATAGTGGTTTGTTAATTAGTGTCGAATAGTTATTATTCTGTGTTAAGGGACAGTACATAGTATAGTGGTTTGTTAATTAGTGTCGAGTAGTTATTGTTCTGTGTTAAAGGACAGTACATAGTATAGTGGTTTGTTAATTAGTGTCGAGTAGTTATTTACTTGTGTTAAAGGACAGAACATAGTATAGTGGTTTGTTAATTAGTGTCGAGTAGTTATTGTTCTATTTTAAAGGACAGTACATTCTATAGTGGTTTGTTAATTAGTGTCGAGTAGTTATTCACTTGTGTTAAGGGACAGTACATAGTATAGTGGTTTGTTGATTAGTGTCGAGTAGTTATACTGTGTTAAAAGACAGTACACAGCACAGTGGTTTGTTAATCGGTGTCGAGTAGTTATTGTTCTGCGTTAAAGGACAGGACATAGTATAGTTGTTTGTTAATTAGTGTCGAGTAGTTATTTACTTGTGTTAAAGGACAGAACATAGTATAGTGGTTTGTTAATTAGTGTTGAGGAGTTATTGTTCTGTGTTAAAGGACAGTACATGGTGTAGTGGCTTGTCAATCAGTGTCGAGTAGTTATTGTTCTGTGCTAAAGGACAGTACATAGTATAGTGGTTTGTTAATTAGTGTCGAGTAGTTATTGTTCTGTGTTAAAGGACAGAACATAGTATAGTGGTTTGTTAAACAATGTCGAGTCGTTATTGTTCTGTGTTTAAGGATAGTACATAATATAGTGGTTTGTTAATTAGTGTCGAGTAGTTATTTACTTGTGTTGAGGGACTGTACAGAGAATACTGGTTTGTTAATTAGTGTCGAGTAGTTATTGATCTGTGTTAAAGGACAGTACATGGTGTAGTGGCTTGTCAATCAGTGTCGAGTATTTATTGTTCTGTGTTAAAGGACAGTATTTGGTGTAGTGGCTTGTCAATCAGTGTCGAGTAGTTATTGTTCTGTGTTAAAAGACAGTACATAGCACAGTGGTTTATTAATCAGTGTCGAGGAGTTATTGTTCTGTGTTAAAGGACAGTACATAGTATAGTGGTTTGTTAATTAGTGTCGAGTAGTTATTGTTCTGTGTTAAAGGAAGGAACATAGTATAGTGGTTTGTAAAACAATGTCGAGTAGTTATTGTTCTGTGTTAAAGGATAGTGCATAGTATAGTGGGTTGTCAATCAGTGTCGAGTAGTTATTGTTCTGTGTTAAAGGACAGTACATGGTGTAGTGGCTTGTTAATCAGTGTCGAGTAGTTATTTACTTGTGTTGAAGGACAGTACATAGTGTAGTAGTTTGTTAATTAGTGTCGAGTAGTTACTGTTCTGTGTTAAAGGACAGTACATAGTATAGTGGTTTGTAAAACAATGTCGAGTAGTTATTGTTCTGTGTTAAAGGACAACACATAGTATAATGGTTTGTTATTTAGTGTCGAGTAGTTATTGTTCTGTGTTAAAGGACAGTACATAGTATAGTGGTTTGTTAATTAGTGTCGAGTAGTTATTTACTTGTGTTAAGGGACAGTACATAGTGTAGTAGTTTGTTAATTAGTGTCGAGTAGTTACTGTTCTGTGTTAAAGGACAGTACATAGTATAGTGGTTTGTAAAACAATGTCGAGTAGTTATTGTTCTGTGTTAAAGGACAACACATAGTATAGTGGTTTGTTATTTAGTGTCGAGTAGGTATTGTTCTGTGTTAAAGGACAGTACATAGTATAGTGGTTTGTTAATTTGTGTCGAGTAGTTATTTACTTGTGTTAAGGGACAGTACATAGTATAGTGGTTTCTTATTTAGTGTCGAGTAGGTATTGTTCTGTGTTAAAGGACAACACATAGTATAGTGGTTTGTTATTTAGTGTCGAGTAGTTATTGTTCTATTTTAAAGGACAGTACATTCTATAGTGGTTTGTTAATTAGTGTCGAATAGTTATTATTCTGTGTTAAGGGACAGTACATAGTATAGTGGTTTGTTAATTAGTGTCAAGTAGTTATTATTCTGTGTTAAAAGACAGTACATAGCACAGTGGTTTATTAATCAGTGTCGAGGAGTTATTGTTCTGTGTTAAAGGACAGAACATAGTATAGTGGTTTGTGAATTAGTGTCGAGTAGTTATTGTTCTGTGTTAAAGGACAGTACATAGTATAGTGGTTTGTTAATTAGTGTCGTGTAGTTATTGTTCTGTGTTAAAGGACAGAACATAGTATAGTGGTTTGTAAAACAATGTCGAGTAGTTATTGTTCTGTGTTAAAGGATAGTGCATAGTATAGTGGTTTGTTAATTAGTGTTGAGTAGTTATTGTTCTGTGTTAAAGGACAGTACATGGTGTAGTGGCTTGTCAATCAGTGTCGAGTAGTTATTGTTCTGAGTTAAAGGACAGTACATGGTGTAGTGGCTTGTCAATCAGTGTCGAGTATTTATTGTTCTGTGTTAAAGGACAGTATATGGTGTGGTGGCTTGTCAATCAGTGTCGAGTTGTTATTGTTCTGTGTTAAAGGACAACACATAGTATAGTGGTTTGTTAATTAGTGTCGAGTAGTTATTGTTCTGTGTTAAAGGACAGTACATCGTATAGTGGTTTGTTAATTAGTGTCGAGTAGTTATTTACTTGTGTTAAAGGACAGAACATAGTATAGTGGTTTGTTAATTAGTGTCGAGTAGTTATTGTTCTATGTTAAAGGAGAGTACATTTTATAGTGGTTTGTTAATTAGTGTCGAATAGTTATTATTCTGTGTTAAGGGACAGTACATAGTATAGTGGTTTGTTAATTAGTGTCGAGTAGTTATTGTTCTGTGTTAAAGGACAGTACATAGTATAGTGGTTTGTTAATTAGTGTCGAGTAGTTATTTACTTGTGTTAAGGGACAGTACATAGTACAGTGGTTTGTTAATTAATGTCAAGTAGTTATTATTCTGTGTTAAAAGACAGTACATAGTATAGTGGTTTGTTAATCGGTGTCGAGTAGTTATTGTTCTGTGTTAAAGGATAGTGCATAGTATAGTGGGTTGTCAATCAGTGTCGAGTAGTTATTGTTCTGTGTTAAAGGACAGTACATGGTGTAGTGGCTTGTTAATCAGTGTCGAGTAGTTATTTACTTGTGTTGAAGGACAGTACATAGTGTAGTAGTTTGTTAATTAGTGTCGAGTCGTTACTGTTCTGTGTTAAAGGACAGTACATAGTATAGTGGTTTGTAAAACAATGTCGAGTAGTTATTGTTCTGTGTTAAAGGACAACACATAGTATAGTGGTTTGTTATTTAGTGTCCAGTAGTTATTGTTCTGTGTTAAAGGACAGTACATAGTATAGTGGTTTGTTAATTAGTGTCGAGTAGTTATTTACTTGTGTTAAGGGACAGTACATAGTATAGTGGTTTGTTAATTAGTTTCGAGTAGTTATTGTTCTGTGTTAAAGGACAACACATAGTATAGTTGTTTGTAAAACAATGTCGAGTAGTTATTGTTCTGTGTTAAAGGAGAACACATTGTATAGTGGTTTGTTATTTAGTGTCGAGTAGGTATTTGTCTGTGTTAAAGGGCAACACATAGTATAGTGGTTTGTTATTTAGTGTCGAGTAGTTATTGTTCTATTTTAAAGGACAGTACATTCTATAGTGGTTTGTTAATTAGTGTCGAATAGTTATTATTTTGTGTTAAGGGACAGTACATAGTACAGTGGTTTGTTAATTAATGTCAAGTAGTTATTATTCTGTGTTAAAAGACAGTACATAGCACAGTGGTTTATTAATCAGTGTCGAGGAGTTATTGTTCTGTGTTAAAGGACAGAACATAGTATAGTGGTTTGTGAATTAGTGTCGAGTAGTTATTGTTCTGTGTTAAAAGACAGTACATAGTATAGTGGTTTGTTAATTAGTGTCGAGTAGTTATTGTTCTGTGTTAAAGGACAGAACATAGTATAGTGGTTTGTAAAACAATGTCGAGTAGTTATTGTTCTGTGTTAAAGGACAGTGCATAGTATAGTGGTTTGTTAATTAGTGTTGAGTAGTTATTGTTCTGTGTTAAAGGACAGTACATAGTATAGTGGTTTGTTAATTAGTGTCGAGTAGTTATTGTTCTATGTTAAAGGAGAGTACATTCTATAGTGGTTTGTTAATTAGTGTCGAGTAGTTATTGTTCTATGTTAAAGGAGAGTACATTCTATAGTGGTTTGTTAATTAGTGTCGAATAGTTATTATTCTGTGTTAAGGGACAGTACATAGTATAGTGGTTTGTTAATTAGTGTCGAGTAGTTATTTACTTGTGTTAAGGACAGAACATAGTATAGTGGTTTGTTAATTAGTGTCGAGTAGTTATTTACTTGTGTTAAGGGACAGTACATAGTATAGTGGTTTGTTAATTAGTGTCGAGTAGTTATACTGTGTTAAAAGACAGTACATAGCACAGTGGTTTGTTAATCGGTGTCGAGTAGTTATTGTTCTGCGTTAAAGGACAGGACATAGTATAGTTGTTTGTTAATTAGTGTCGAGTAGTTATTTACTTGTGTTAAAGGACAGAACATAGTATAGTGGTTTGTTAGTTAGTGTTGAGGAGTTATTGTTCTGTGTTAAAGGATAGTACATGGTGTAGTGGCTTGTCAATCAGTGTCGAGTAGTTATTGTTCTGTGTTAAGGACAACACATAGTATAGTGGTTTGTTAATTAGTGTCGAGTAGTTATTGTTCCATGTTAAAGGACAGTACATTCTATAGTGGTTTGTTAATTAGTGTCGAATAGTTATTATTCTGTGTTAAGGGACAGTACATAGTATAGTGGTTTGTTAATCAGTGTCGAGTAGTTATTGTTCTGTGTTAAAGGACAGTACATAGTATAGTGGTTTGTTAATTTATTTCGAGTGGTTATTTACTCTGTGTTAAAGGACAGAACATAGTATAGTGGTTTGTTAATTAGTGTCGAGTAGTTATTGTTCTGTGTTAAAGGACAGAACATAGTATAGTGGTTTGTTAAACAATGTCGAGTCGTTATTGTTCTGTGTTTAAGGATAGTACATTGTATAGTGGTTTGTTAATTAGTGTCGAGTAGTTATTTACTTGTGTTAAGGGACAGTACAGAGAATACTGGTTTTTAATTAGTGTCGAGTAGTTATTGATCTGTGTTAAAGGACAGTACATGGTGTAGTGGCTTGTCAATCAGTGTCGAGTATTTATTGTTCTGTGTTAAAGGACAGTATTTGGTGTAGTGGCTTGTCAATCAGTGTTGAGAAGTTATTGTTCTATTTTAAAGGACAGTACATTCTATAGTGGTTTGTCAATTAGTGTCGAATAGGTATTATTCTGTGTTAAAAGACAGTACATAGCACAGTGGTTTATTAATCAGTGTCGAGGAGTTATTGTTCTGTGTTAAAGGACAGTACATAGTATAGTGGTTTGTTAATTAGTGTCGTGTAGTTATTGTTCTGTGTTAAAGGACGGAACATAGTATAGTGGTTTGTAAAACAGTGTCGAGTAGTTATTGTTCTGTGTTAAAGGATAGTGCATAGTATAGTGGGTTGTCAATCAGTGTCGAGTAGTTATTGTTCTGTGTTAAAGGACAGTACATGGTGTAGTGGCTTGTTAATCAGTGTCGAGTAGTTATTTACATGTGTTGAAGGACAGAACATTGTATAGTGGTTTGTTAATTAGTGTCGAGTAGTTATTGTTCTGTGTTAAAAGACAGTACATAGCACAGTGGTTTATTAATCAGTGTCGAGGAGTTATTGTTCTGTGTTAAAGGACAGAACATAGTATAGTGGTTTGTGAATTAGTGTCGAGTAGTTATTGTTCTGTGTTAAAGGACAGTACATAGTATAGTGGTTTGTTAATTAGTGTCGAGTAGTTATTGTTCTGTGTTAAAGGACAGAACATAGTATAGTGGTTTGTAAAACAATGTCGAGTAGTTATTGTTCTGTGTTAAAGGATAGTGCATAGTATAGTGGTTTGTTAATTAGTGTTGAGTAGTTATTGTTCTGTGTTAAAGGACAGTACATAGTATAGTGGTTTGTTAATTAGTGTCGAGTAGTTATTGTTCTATGTTAAAGGAGAGTACATTCTGTAGTGGTTTGTTAATTAGTGTCGAATAGTTATTTACTTGTGTTAAAGGACAGAACATAGTATAGTGGTTTGTTAATTAGTGTCGAGTAGT
Organism: Tachypleus tridentatus; assembly: GCF_004210375.1. Lineage (NCBI taxonomy): Eukaryota > Metazoa > Arthropoda > Merostomata > Xiphosura > Limulidae > Tachypleus > Tachypleus tridentatus. The sequence goes on along the minus strand of NC_134834.1, from coordinate 125,177,654 downwards.
TATTTACTTGTGTTAAGGGACAGTACATAGTATAGTGGTTTGTGAATTAGTGTCGAGTAGTTATTGTTCTGTGTTAAAGGAGAACACATTGTATAGTGGTTTGTTATTTAGTGTCGAGTAGGTATTTGTCTGTGTTAAAGGGCAACACATAGTATAGTGGTTTGTTATTTAGTGTCGAGTAGTTATTGTTCTATTTTAAAGGACAGTACATTCTATAGTGGTTTGTTAATTAGTGTCGAATAGTTATTATTTTGTGTTAAGGGACAGTACATAGTACAGTGGTTTGTTAATTAATGTCAAGTAGTTATTATTCTGTGTTAAAAGACAGTACATAGCACAGTGGTTTATTAATCAGTGTCGAGGAGTTATTGTTCTGTGTTAAAGGACAGAACATAGTATAGTGGTTTGTGAATTAGTGTCGAGTAGTTATTGTTCTGTGTTAAAAGACAGTACATAGTATAGTGGTTTGTTAATTAGTGTCGAGTAGTTATTGTTCTGTGTTAAAGGACAGAACATAGTATAGTGGTTTGTAAAACAATGTCGAGTAGTTATTGTTCTGTGTTAAAGGATAGTGCATAGTATAGTGGTTTGTTAATTAGTGTTGAGTAGTTATTGTTCTGTGTTAAAGGACAGTACATAGTATAGTGGTTTGTTAATTAGTGTCGAGTAGTTATTGTTCTATGTTAAAGGAGAGTACATTCTATAGTGGTTTGTTAATTAGTGTCGAGTAGTTATTGTTCTATGTTAAAGGAGAGTACATTCTATAGTGGTTTGTTAATTAGTGTCGAATAGTTATTATTCTGTGTTAAGGGACAGTACATAGTATAGTGGTTTGTTAATTAGTGTCGAGTAGTTATTTACTTGTGTTAAAGGACAGAACATAGTATAGTGGTTTGTTAATTAGTGTCGAGTAGTTATTTACTTGTGTTAAGGGACAGTACATAGTATAGTGGTTTGTTAATTAGTGTCGAGTAGTTATACTGTGTTAAAAGACAGTACATAGCACAGTGGTTTGTTAATCGGTGTCGAGTAGTTATTGTTCTGCGTTAAAGGACAGGACATAGTATAGTTGTTTGTTAATTAGTGTCGAGTAGTTATTTACTTGTGTTAAAGGACAGAACATAGTATAGTGGTTTGTTAGTTAGTGTTGAGGAGTTATTGTTCTGTGTTAAAGGATAGTACATGGTGTAGTGGCTTGTCAATCAGTGTCGAGTAGTTATTGTTCTGTGTTAAAGGATAACACATAGTATAGTGGTTTGTTAATTAGTGTCGAGTAGTTATTGTTCCATGTTAAAGGACAGTACATTCTATAGTGGTTTGTTAATTAGTGTCGAATAGTTATTATTCTGTGTTAAGGGACAGTACATAGTATAGTGGTTTGTTAATCAGTGTCGAGTAGTTATTGTTCTGTGTTAAAGGACAGTACATAGTATAGTGGTTTGTTAATTTATTTCGAGTGGTTATTTACTTGTGTTAAAGGACAGAACATAGTATAGTGGTTTGTTAATTAGTGTCGAGTAGTTATTGTTCTGTGTTAAAGGACAGAACATAGTATAGTGGTTTGTTAAACAATGTCGAGTCGTTATTGTTCTGTGTTTAAGGATAGTACATTGTATAGTGGTTTGTTAATTAGTGTCGAGTAGTTATTTACTTGTGTTAAGGGACAGTACAGAGAATACTGGTTTTTTAATTAGTGTCGAGTAGTTATTGATCTGTGTTAAAGGACAGTACATGGTGTAGTGGCTTGTCAATCAGTGTCGAGTATTTATTGTTCTGTGTTAAAGGACAGTATTTGGTGTAGTGGCTTGTCAATCAGTGTTGAGAAGTTATTGTTCTATTTTAAAGGACAGTACATTCTATAGTGGTTTGTCAATTAGTGTCGAATAGGTATTATTCTGTGTTAAAAGACAGTACATAGCACAGTGGTTTATTAATCAGTGTCGAGGAGTTATTGTTCTGTGTTAAAGGACAGTACATAGTATAGTGGTTTGTTAATTAGTGTCGTGTAGTTATTGTTCTGTGTTAAAGGACGGAACATAGTATAGTGGTTTGTAAAACAGTGTCGAGTAGTTATTGTTCTGTGTTAAAGGATAGTGCATAGTATAGTGGGTTGTCAATCAGTGTCGAGTAGTTATTGTTCTGTGTTAAAGGACAGTACATGGTGTAGTGGCTTGTTAATCAGTGTCGAGTAGTTATTTACATGTGTTGAAGGACAGAACATTGTATAGTGGTTTGTTAATTAGTGTCGAGTAGTTATTGTTCTGTGTTAAAAGACAGTACATAGCACAGTGGTTTATTAATCAGTGTCGAGGAGTTATTGTTCTGTGTTAAAGGACAGAACATAGTATAGTGGTTTGTGAATTAGTGTCGAGTAGTTATTGTTCTGTGTTAAAGGACAGTACATAGTATAGTGGTTTGTTAATTAGTGTCGAGTAGTTATTGTTCTGTGTTAAAGGACAGAACATAGTATAGTGGTTTGTAAAACAATGTCGAGTAGTTATTGTTCTGTGTTAAAGGATAGTGCATAGTATAGTGGTTTGTTAATTAGTGTTGAGTAGTTATTGTTCTGTGTTAAAGGACAGTACATAGTATAGTGGTTTGTTAATTAGTGTCGAGTAGTTATTGTTCTATGTTAAAGGAGAGTACATTCTGTAGTGGTTTGTTAATTAGTGTCGAATAGTTATTTACTTGTGTTAAAGGACAGAACATAGTATAGTGGTTTGTTAATTAGTGTCGAGTAGTTATTTACTTGTGTTAAGGGACAGTACATAGTATAGTGGTTTGTTAATTAGTGTCGAGTAGTTATACTGTGTTAAAAGACAGTACATAGCACAGTGGTTTGTTAATCGGTGTCGAGTAGTTATTGTTCTGCGTTAAAGGACAGGACATAGTATAGTTGTTTGTTAATTAGTGTCGAGTAGTTATTTACTTGTGTTAAAGGACAGAACATAGTATAGTGGTTTGTTAATTAGTGTTGAGGAGTTATTGTTCTGTGTTAAAGGACAGTACATGGTGTAGTGGCTTGTCAATCAGTGTCGAGTAGTTATTGTTCTGTGTTAAAGGATAACACATAGTATAGTGGTTTGTTAATTAGTGTCGAGTAGTTATTGTTCCATGTTAAAGGACAGTACATTCTATAGTGGTTTGTTAATTAGTGTCGAATAGTTATTATTCTGTGTTAAGGGACAGTACATAGTATAGTGGTTTGTTAATCAGTGTCGAGTAGTTATTGTTCTGTGTTAAAGGACAGTACATAGTATAGTGGTTTGTTAATTTATTTCGAGTGGTTATTTACTTATGTTAAAGGACAGAACATAGTATAGTGGTTTGTTAAACAATGTCGAGTCGTTATTGTTCTGTGTTAAGGGTCAGTACATAGTATATTGGTTTGTTAATTAGTGTCGAGTAGTTATTGTTCTGTGCTAAAGGACAGTACATAGTATAGTGGTTTGTTAATTAGTGTCGAGTAGTTATTGTTCTGTGTTAAAGGACAGAACATAGTATAGTGGTTTGTTAAACAATGTCGAGTCGTTATTTTTCTGTGTTTAAGGATAGTACATAGTATAGTGGTTTGTTAATTAGTGTCGAGTAGTTATTTACTTGTGTTAAGGGACAGTACAGAGAATACTGGTTTGTTAATTATTGTCGAGTAGTTATTGATCTGTGTTAAAGGACAGTACATGGTGTAGTGGCTTGGCAATCAGTGTCGAGTATTTATTGTTCTGTGTTAAAGGACAGTACATGGTGTAGTGGCTTGTCAATCAGTGTCGAGTATTTATTGTTCTGTGTTCAAGGACAGTATTTGGTGTAGTGGCTTGTCAATCAGTGTCGAGAAGTTATTGTTCTGTGTTAAAGGACAACACATAGTATAGTGGTTTGTTAATTAGTGTCGAGTAGTTATTGTTCTTTGTTAAAGGACAGTACATTTTATAGTGGTTTGTTAATTAGTGTCGAAGAGTTATTATTCTGTGTTAAGGGACAGTACATAGTATAGTGGTTTGTTAATTAGTGTCGAGTAGGTATTGTTCTGTGTTAAAGGACAACACATAGTATAGTGGTTTGTTATTTCGTGTCGAGTAGTTATTGTTCTATTTTAAAGGACAGTACATTCTATAGTGGTTTGTTAATTAGTGTCGAATAGTTATTATTCTGTGTTAAGGGACAGTACATAGTATGGTTCTTTGTTAAACAGTGTTGTGTAGTTATTGACTTGTGTTAAAGGACAGTACATAGTATGGTTCTTTGTTAAACAGTGTTGTGTAGTTATTGACCTGTGTTAAAGGGCAGTACATAGTATGGTTCTTTGTTAAACAGTGTTAAGTAGTTATTGACCTGTGTTAAAGGATAGTACATAGTATAGTGGTTTGTTATTTAGTGTCGAGTAGTTATTGTCCTGTGTAAAAGGACTGTACTTAGTCTAGTGGTTTTTTTAATCAGTGTCGTGTAGTTGTTGATTTGTGTTAAAGGACTGTACGTTGTCTAGTGGTTTGTTATTTAGTGTCGACTTGTTGTTTACCTGTGTTAAAGGAATGTATGGCGTCTAGTGGTTTGTTAATCAGTGTCGACTTGTTATTGACCTGTGTTAAAGGACTGTACGTATTCTAGTGGTTTGTTATTTAGTGTCGACTTGTTGTTTACCTGTGTTAAAGGACTGTATGTCGTCTAGTGGTTTGTTAATCAGTGTCATGTAGGGTTTGATCTGTGTTAGAATAGAGTAGATTATTCTGTTACTTTTGTTACATAAGTGAACGAGTCATATTTCAAATTTTTGAGGATTGTGTTTAAATGAGATACCAATATTGTAATAATAATGTACAAAATGTTTATTTCCTATCTTTAGTAAAATGAGTCTGTTATACCAAATGATATAATGGTATGGACTTGTTTCATTTCTATATAAATAGTTCTATATAGAACTTGGAACTTAGTGATGATTTATTTTAATGTAGTTGTTCTCTTAATTACCTGTTTTTATCTCATTTATCTGATTTGTATCCTAGAATCAAAATGCTGGCATACATTTTCTGGTTTAAGACATTACAAGTTACCTCTTTGTGACAGCCAGAATATAAAGTAGAGATTTCTTTCGTATTATGCTATTTCGTCAAACGTGCCATTACCTGAGTTTTGTACACCATGTACAATGTACGTCTTAATAATGATATGAAACTAACAGGTCACGACCCCGGATGCTGCACGTGCACGAAAACTACAACACTGCAGCAATCCTAAAAGGGACTGTCTAGCTATTTACAGAAGGTTCTCAGATTTGTTATTTTACCTTGTCCTTTTTTCAGATTACACATTTTAAATAAAAGTGTATAATGATAAAATTAGAAAAATATAGAAAAAAAGATATAGACAGGTTATATTGTAAATTAATATGAGTGGCTTTACTGTTGTATGGATTAATATTTAGTTATTCAAGAAAGTACAAGTGTAATTTTGTAAGACATTAATATTTTTTAACAAGAGTTAATCCTCAATAGCCGCAGCTGTAATTAGACATCAACTCAGTCAAAAGATAGTGCAATGAGGTAAAAGGTTACACTCGTAGAAAATTCAGAGCCATTCTTCGGCCCGTTATGCCGCGGCTGAAAAACTTAGACAATTCATAATAAAATATTATTAACGATCTTTTTCTGTTAATATAATGAATAACAAACGAATGGCTTCTATAATAATACCGTTCATAACTTTCAAATACACTTATGATATAATTTAATGATTATATTACCTTATGTTGGTAGATGTCATGTTGTGTCACTTTAAATATTGTTGTAAAAATCAATTATATCGTTGACTCCTTACTTTAAGTGTTGCAGTAAACCTAGATATATTTTAACTCTATGATTTAAATGTTTTAGTAAAACTCAGTCAAAGGATTTTCCGCTGGTAAGTCTACGGATTTACAACGCTAAAATTAGGTGTTTGTGTACACATTTGGAGTCTGTCTGGGATCAGTTTCGGGAGACGTGTACACATTTGGAGTCTGTCTGGGATCAGTTCCGGGAGACGTGTACACATTTGGAGTCTGTCTGGGATCAGTTCCGGGAGACGTGTACACATATGGAGTGTGTCTGGGTTTAGATGCAGACCCAAATTCAGGGAAAAAGCTAAAACTATGGTACAGTTTTGGACATGGGTCAGTATTGATGGACATTTTGACCTTTAAAGCACTTTGAACTGAACTCCATATGATGGAAGGACGCAGTGGAATTCTGTAGTTGATAAACCGGAAACAGGCGTGACACAATAGTGTGTCACATGACACCAAGAACACATTTATGTCAAACTCGCCACCTAGATGTTAGTGTTGGAGGTGGTGATACACATTATTAAAAATATATTTTGTGATTAATTATTTACTGGGCTGTAAAGTCCACCGTAGCAACACTTGTAGATTTGGACTCCTCTAATAAATGGCCAGGTGGCTAGGGCGATAGAGTCGTAAACTGAGGGTCGCGGGTTTGAATCCCCGTCACACCAAACTTGCTCACCCTTTCAACCGTGGGGCGTTATAATGTGATGGTCAATCTCACTATTTGTTGGTGAGAGAGTAGCCCAAGAGTTGGCGGTAGGTGGTGATGACTAGCTGTCTTCCCTCTTGTATTACACTGCTAAATTAAGGACGGCTAGCGCAGATAATCCTCGTGTAGCTGTGCGCGAAACTCAGAACAAAGAAACAAGGAACCTCTAATATGCGTACATATATGTGTTTATAAAAACTAATTCGGTTGAGTCACTGTAGTTGTACCTTGTCATTGCGAGAAAAAATTCCGTTGACTGTTATGATTGATTGTAACTTTGTTAGAGTTAAAGAAAGTGGTTGTTTACGTTTTTAAACATTAGTTAAGTCATAAATTGTATTCGTAGAGGTTTCTTTGGTTGCTATTTCTAAGTTACATTTAATATTGGTGAGAACGTAATAGTTTCTACTACTTCTAGCTTGTAGCCCGATGTCAGTAAATCAAAATGTGAGTTTTCAAGAAGCTTCATCGATAAGCATCAGAATTGTAGTTCACCATCCTACGAATAAGAATTACTTCACGCGCACGTGCTGCGGAGCCATCCGTCTAAATCTTATCAGCGCGTGACACGCGAGCTTGTCGATCGAGACAGTCAGGATGGAGATGACCGGTTACTCAGGTGTAGGGGTGTGTGTGTGTGCGAGTTTGGGTGTTTCATAAATTTCCGCTGGTTAAGGTCGAATACCTTCCATGACTGCGGTTGCGTACACGAATGACCTTGAATTTAAGGTTTTTGCTGGAGAGAGACAATTTCCACCCGAGAACTAACTTAGATGTAGGGTGAGGTGTTGTTAGTCCTCACAAATATATTGAACGTTTACGTAGCAACTAAGTAAGATAGTTTGTTTATGCCATGCATTTTTATTTTTACTCTTTAGGGAACGATGATTAATTTCCTACTGGTTAAATTAACATTTTAGAGTTATACATACATGCATATAATTTAAGGACAACAAAGATCCTATTGGTCAATCATGGCTGTCACTCCCACTAAACTAAACTTTAAATTAAATTAAAACTATCAAAGCCAGCCTTTATAATTTATATATATTTCAAGTTTTCTGTTAAACTCACTTAAATTTACTGTGTCCACAACATCTAAAGGTATCCTGTTTCAAAGGCCAACCACCTTGTAAGAACTCGCTCTTTCAGCAAAAGAGTAGCCCAAGAGGTGGCGGTGGGTGGTGATGACTAGTTGCCTTTTCTCTAGTCTTACACTGCTAAATTATGGACGGCTAGAACAAATAACTCTCGTGTAGCTTTGCACGAAATTAAAAAAAAACGAATCAATGTAAGAAAAATGAAACTATCGTCACTGAAGATGACTCCTATCATGACAACAGTTATATTTGTTTCTCCTGGTTCCACTGTTCTTACTGCTAACTACGAAAAATGTTAGTGCCAACACTGACTGTTCCCTTTACAGATACCTTCTTTCTTTAAGAAAAAACAGGTTTATTCATCATAATATATTTTGGTAACCTTCCTCTGAACCCTTTTCAATAATTCAATGTATTTCTTAATCTAAGAAGCACGAGACTGAACACCATACTCTAACTTTGGCCTAACCAGTTATCTATACTATAAAATTATAATCTATTTAGACTTGTATTCAGTGTTTCTGTAGATACAACCTAAAATACTATTTGCTCTACCACTGTTAACAGAACACTGGTTGGATGAGTTAAGAGACTGATCAACCATTACACCAAGGTCCTTTTCTTTCACTGTTAAGGTTATTCCCATCCGAATTATTCTTATAATTTAAATTGTGAAAACCAACATGTAATATATTTCATTTATCATTAATTATTAAAACCCATCTGCCATATATTTACCCAACTCCCTAAAGTATCTAAATCCTTTTGTAAATCAGTAGCATCCTCTTCACAGCCAACACCCAAGACAATAATATCATCAGTAAATTTAAATAATTTATTGACCATTACTTTGTCTATCTTATAGGTGTAAATAAACAAAGCAATGGTCCTAAGACTAAGCCCTGAGGTACACCACTTGTAATATTCAGTTTGACTGAACTCTATTGATAACAACCCTCTGCTTTCTTCTATCAAGCTACTCTTCACTTCTCTATCCAATTAGTTAACTTATTCCCTCACATCCTACCATTTTGTTTATCCTTAAGAAAGGTATCTAAACAAATCCTTGTTATTGATTTTTAAATTTTCAATCTCCCAATTTCACATTTAATCAACAGGAGCGAACAAACAGTGGATAGGGTGGAAAACAAAGTATATTGTTTTAAACTAGAACTCGAAATGATTGGAATATTGTTCTTATAATACATTTTTCTAGTTTCAGAAAGTCTCGATGAAGAATGTCGTGTCTAGCATTACAATTATTGTCCCGTGATAAGTATAATTAATATTTATCTGTTTTCTCTGTTAAAAACAACATTACATTTCTCATCATTTTGCTGAATTCTTTAGGTAAGGTTCCAGACAGCAATCTTTTATATTTTGTCTTAGATTTAAGAAATAATTCAGACTTTTGATTATTTCGCTTGGTTACAAATAAGACAATTACTTAAAATGTATTTTAGTTCTGACTGTTTAACTTAATACTTATATATAACACCATATATAGTCATGACTGTTTTACTTAATGTTCATTAAAACTCACTATAGTCCTTATATATAACACCATATATAGTCATGACTGTTTTACTTAATGTTCATTAAAACTCACTATAGTCCTGACAATTTTACTTAATTTTCATTAAAACACTGTAGTCGTGACTGTTTTACTTAGTCTTCATTAAAACACACTCTAATCGTGACTATTTTACTTTATCAATTCAAAACACACTATAGTCGTGACTGTTTTCCCTAATGTTCAATAAAACATATTGTAGTCGTGACTGTTTTACTTAATGTTATTTAAAACACACTGTAGTTGTGACTACTTTCTTTAATGTTAATCAAAACAAACACCAGATTAATGTAGTCGTGGCTATTTTATTTTATTAATTTGAAACACAGTGTAGTCTTGACTGTTTTACTTAATATTAATTTGAAACACGCTGTAGTCGTGAGTGTTTTACTCAACGTTCATTAAAACAGACTAGTCGTGACTGTTTTACTTAATGTTCATTGAAACATATTGTAGTTGTTACTGTTTTACTTAATGTTCATTAAAACACACTGTAGTCGTGACTGTTTAACTTAATGTTCATTAAAACATATTGTAGTTGTTACTGTTTTACTCAGTGTTCATTGAAACACTCTGTAGTCGTGAATGTTTTACTTAATGTTAATTAAAACACAATCTTGTCGTGACTGTCTTAGTTAATGGTTATTAAAACACACTGTAGTGGTGACTGTTTTACTTAATTTTCCTTAAAACACTGTAATCGTGACTGTTTTACTCAACGTTCATTAAAACACACTATAGTCGTGACTGTTTTTCTTGATGTTCATTAAAACACACAGTAATCGTGACTGTTTTACATAATATTAATTTAAAACACACTGTAGTCGTGATTGTTTTACTTAATTTTCATTAAAACACTGTACTTGTGACTGCTTTACTCAACGTTCGTTAAAACAGAGTGTAGTCGTGAATGTTTTATTCAATGTTAGTTTAAACATAATCTAGTCGTGGCTGTTTTACTCAATGTTCATTAAAACACACTGTAGTGGTGACTGTTAGAGCAAATGTTCATTAAAACATAGTGTAGTCGTGACTGTTTTACTCTGTTAATTTGAAACACAGTGTAGGCTTGACTGTTTCACTTGATATTAATTTAAATCATACTGTAGTCGTGACTGTTTTAGCTATTTTTCATTAAACACTGTAGTCGTGTCTGTTTTACCTTATTTATTCAAAACACAGTGTATTAGTTACTGTTTTCCTTAAAGTTCACTAAAACATGTTATAGTTGTGACTGTTTTACTTAATGTGCATTAAAACCTACTGTAGTCGTGACTGTTTTACTTTATTAATTCAAAACACACTGTAGTCGTGACTGTTTTCCTTATAGTTCACTGAAACATATTGTAGTTGTGACTGTTCTACTCAACGTTCATTAAAACAGACTGTAGTCGTAAATGTTTTACTTAAGGTTCCTTAAAAGAGACTGTAGTTGTGAATGTTTCACTTAACGTTCTTTAAAACACACTCTAGTCTTGACTTTTTCACTCAATATTAATTTGAAACACACTGCAGTCGTGACGGTTTTACTTAATTTTCATTAAAACACTGTAATCTTGACTGTTTTACTCAACGTTCATTAAAACAGACTGTAGTCGAGAATGTTTTATTTTATTATTTGAAAACGAACTGTAGTCGTGACTGTTTTTCTTGGTGCTCACTAAAACTTATTTTAGTTGTAACGTTTTTTACTTAATATTCTTTGAAACACACTGTAGTCGTTACTGTTTTACTTAATGTTCGTTAAAACACACTGTAGTCGTTACTGTTTTACTTTATTGATTTAAAACACACAGTAGTCGTGAGTGGTTTACTTAATGTTTATTAAAATATACGTAGTTGCTACCGTTCTACTTAATATTCTTTAAAACACACTGTAGTCGTGACTGTTGCACTTAATATTAATTTGAAACACAGTGTAGTGGTGTCTGTTTTAGTTAATTATATATTAAAACACATTGTAGTCGTGTCTGTTTTACTTAATGTTCACTGAAACATATTGTAATAGTGACTGTTTACTTAATGTTCATTAAAACACACTGTAGTCGTAACTGTTTTATTTAATGTTCACTAAAACACACTGTAGTCGTAACTGTTTTATTTAATGTTCACTAAAACACACTGTAGTCGTAACTGTTTTATTTAATGTTCACTAAAACACACTGTAGTCGTAACTGTTTTATTTAATGTTCACTAAAACACACTCTAGCCGTAACTGTTTTATTTAATGTTCATTAAAACACACTGTAGTCGTGACTATTTTATTTAATATTCACTAAAACATATCATAGTTGTAACTGTTTTATTTAATGTTCACTAAAACATATTATAGTTGTAACTGTTTTATTTAATGTTCACTAAAACACTCTACTTTAAAAATCCTTTGTATTTGTTAATTGATTAGTATTTTTTTCGATAGTTTTTTTTATGTTTGAATTTCGTGCGAATCTACACGAGGGCTATCTGCACTAACCGTCTTTAATTTAGTGGTGTCAGGCTACAGGGAAGGCAGCTAACCATCACCACCCACCGCCAGCTCTTGGGCTACTCTTTTACTGACGAATAGTAGGATTTGCCCGTACCTTATAACGCTCCCACTGTTGTAATGACGAGCAAGTTTAACCCGACCCTCAGATCAAGAGTATAACGCCTTAACCCACCTGGCCATGCCGGGCCTTTTTCGATTGGCATATCTACACAACATTCGTTGCGAAAATCTACACCTAGATGGCACTGCCTCTAATGTGTATCAAAAATCTTTTGCTTGTTTTGTTTTTGTTTTGGAATTTCGCACAAAGCTACTCGAAAGCTATCTGTGCTAGCCGTCCCTAATTTAGCAGTGTAAGACTAGAGGGAAGGCAGCTAGTCATCATCACCCACCGCCAACTCTTGGGCTACTCTTTTACCAACGAATAGTGGGATTGACCGTCACATTATAACGCCCCCACGGCTGGGAGGGCGAGCATGTTTGGCGCGATGCGGGCGCGAACCCGCGACCCTCGGATTACGACTCGCACGCTTTATGCGCTAGGCCATGCCAGGCCCCAAATCTTTTGCTGCTTCATTCCAAGTAATTAATTGTTCTACGTAACATTGTTAAATTTATATTACCGTGTGACATAAATAAGTACACGTATTTCAGCACGTTCCCTGAGTACGTAGGTGTAGTATATTGTTGTAAATAAGCATATTACCGATATTTTATTTAAACCTGTACAGTATATTGACATATGTTGTAATTAGCAGTATAATTAGCTCCCTTTCTGATCTATCTGTACGGTAAAATAAGTTTAGTGATTTTATTGGTTTGTGAGTAGTGACGTTATTTTCGTATAAATAACAATTTGGTGCTTGACGGATGAGGTATTTAAAAAGTTTATAACTTGTTTCTTTCTGTTAAAGAACATAAATTTGTTGTTTTGTATTATATTCAATTAAACCTTGCTGGTCTGTTGGTGCTGCCCCTAGTGGCATTCACACCGATATAAAAGGCCTTCGTAACCCCTGATGTGCAGATAGTCTGTGTAGTGTTGTGCTTAATTCCAAACATACTGTTGGTGTTAGGAATAGTTTACATAGAGTGAAATAGAAGAAGAAAAGCTGTGTGTTTATTGCACATACTGTAAATGTATATAATATGTTAACACTTTCGGGACTTGTCCTTTCCTTTGAGAAGCGCTCCATTTGTTAAAAAGAGCTCATTCGTTCTTCATGTTGTAGTCGTTAGATGGCAGGCCAGGACTGTAATGTGGATTTTGTGAGATGATTACAAAGATTTAGTGTACATTTGTTTTGTTTCTTTGTTACTCAAATTCTTCGAAGAGGGAATTGAAATGTACAATTAAATATATAAACAACACATTCAAGAGCATATATATATATATATATGTTCTATATATATATATATAGAACAAAGGGATTTCTTTATACCTAAAACACTTGGATATCGAAAAAAAAGGTATTTGGATTTAGATCAAAGATACTTAGATACAGAACGAACTTTTTTGTCGACCAAAGAAACTTGGATACATAACACAAACGCTAGGATACAGAACCATAGTTACCATACAGAGACGTCTTGTTTCTGTAAAATAACATATTAATGATAGAAAGATTCATGATTATTGTAGAAAGACACTTAGATACCTTACCATGTTATTTAAACCTACACAACAGTAATACATGGCAGTATCCAGTATTGTCCTTTATTGGTATGACATCTTTATGGTAGTATCCAGTATTGTCCTTTATTGGTATGACATCTTTATGGTAGTATCCAGTACTGTCCCTTATTGGTATGACATCTTTATGGTAGTATCCAATACTGTCCTTTATTGGTATGACATCTTTATGGCAGTATCCAGTACTGTCCTTTATTGGTATGACATCTTTATGGTAGTATCCAGTACTGTCCTTTATTGGTATGACATCTTTATGGTAGTATCCAGTATTGTCCTTTATTGGTATGACATCTTTATGGTAGTATCCAGTACTGTCCCTTATTGGTATGACATCTTTATGGTAGTATCCAATACTGTCCTTTATTGGTATGACATCTTTATGGTATTATCCAATACTGTCCTTTATTGGTATGACATCTTTATGGTAGTATCCAGTACTGTCCTTTATTGGTATGACATCTTTATGGCAGTATCCAGTACTGTCCTTTATTGGTATGACATCTTTATGGTAGTATCCAGTACTGTCCTTTATTGGTATGACATCTTTATGGTAGTATCCAGTATTGTCCTTTATTGGTATGACATCTTTATGGTAGTATCCAGTACTGTCCCTTATTGGTATGACATCTTTATGGTAGTATCCAATACTGTCCTTTATTGGTATGACATCTTTATGGTATTATCCAATACTGTCCTTTATTGGTATGACATCTTTATGGTAGTATCCAGTACTGTCCTTTATTGGTATGACATCTTTATGGTAGTATCCAGTACTGTCCTTTATTGGTATGACATCTTTATGGTAGTATCCAGTACTGTCCCTTATTGGTATGACATCTTTATGGTAGTATCCAGTACTGTCCGTTATTGGTATGACATCTTTATGGCAGTATCCAGTACTGTCCTCTATTGGTATGACATCTTTATGGCAGTATCCAGTACTGTCCTCTATTGGTATGACATCTTTATGGCAGTATCCAGTACTGTCCTTTATTGGTATGACATCTTTATGGTAGTATCCAGTACTGTCCGTTATTGGTATGACATCTTTATGGTAGTATCCAGTACTGTCCTTTATTGGTATGACATCTTTATGGTAGTATCCAGTACTGTCCCTTATTGGTATGACATCTTTATGGTAGTATCCAGTACTGTCCCTTATTGGTATGACATCTTTATGGTAGTATCCAGTACTGTCCCTTATTGGTATGACATCTTTATGGTAGTATCCAGTACTGTCCGTTATTGGTATGACATCTTTATGGCAGTATCCAGTACTGTCCCTTATTGGTATGACATATTTATGGCAGTATCCAGTACTGTCCTTTATTGGTATGACATCTTTATGGCAGTATCTAGTACTGTCCGTTATTGGTATGACATCTTTATGGCAGTATCCAGTACTGTCCCTTATTGGTATGACATATTTATGGTAGTATCCAGTACTGTCCTTTATTGGTATGTCATCTTTATGGCAGTATCCAGTACTGTCCTCTATTGGTATGACATCTTTATGGCAGTATCCAGTACTGTCCTTTATTGGTATGACATCTTTATGGTGAGTATCCAGTACTGTCCTTTATTGGTATGACATCTTTATGGTAGTATCCAGTACTGTCCGTTATTGGTATGACATCTTTATGGTAGTATCCAGTACTGTCCTTTATTGGTATGACATCTTTATGGTAGTATCCAGTACTGTCCCTTATTGGTATGACATCTTTATGGTAGTATCCAGTACTGTCCCTTATTGGTATGACATCTTTATGGTAGTATCCAGTACTGTCCCTTATTGGTATGACATCTTTATGGTAGTATCCAGTACTGTCCGTTATTGGTATGACATCTTTATGGCAGTATCCAGTACTGTCCCTTATTGGTATGACATATTTATGGTAGTATCCAGTACTGTCCTTTATTGGTATGACATCTTTATGGCAGTATCTAGTACTGTCCGTTATTGGTATGACATCTTTATGGCAGTATCCAGTACTGTCCTTTATTGGTATGACGTCTTTATGGTATTATCCAGTACTGTCCCTTATTGTTATGACATATTTATGGTAGTATCCAGTACTGTCCTTTATTGGTATGACATCTTTATGGTAGTATCCAGTACTGTCCCTTATTGGTATGACATATTTATGGTAGTATCCAGTACTGTCCTTTATTGGTATGACATCTTTATGGCAGTATCCAGTACTGTCCTTTATTGGTATGACATCTTTATGGTAGTATCCAGTACTGTCCGTTATTGGTATGACATCTTTATGGCAGTATCTCCCTTATTGGTATGACATCTTTATGGTAGTATCCAGTACTGTCCGTTATTGGTATGACATCTTTATGGCAGTATCTCCCTTATTGGTATGACATCTTTATGGTAGTATCCAGTACTGTCCGTTATTGGTATGACATCTTTATGGCAGTATCCAGTACTGTCCTTTATTGGTATGACGTCTTTATGGCAGTATCCAGTACTGTCCCTTATTGTTATGACATATTTATGGTAGTATCCAGTACTGTCCTTTATTGGTATGACATCTTTATGGCAGTATCTAGTACTGTCCCTTATTGGTTTGACATCTTCATAGCAGTATCTATTATTGTCTCTACATTGATGAGACATTTATTGGATGTCTTCATAATGTCGTCCAGTACTGAGTCCTCATTGGTGAGGCATATCTGCGTCCGAGTCCAATTCTGTTTTATCATCTGAACGATTGTTGTTTTGTTTCGACTGCACAAGTTTAACAGAATGGAATAGTATTAAAGTAAAATGTTAGCAGCATTCTCTCGAAATATAAAAGAATAGAATAGAGAATAGAAGTTCAAAAACCTTAGATGACTGTGGAATTAAAAGAGTATTTGAGAAGCCTTCGAGACGAATTAACAACCCAAAAAAAGCGACATCTAGCGTTGACAAGAGTGAGTGTGTGTGTTTTCTTATAGCAAAGTCCCCCGAAAAGAATCGAACCTCTGATTTTAGCGTTGTAAATCCGTAAATTTACCTCTGTACTAGCAGGGGGAGACACTAGTGAGATTTTAGAAAGTTTCTATGTTTGCTTATTCTAGAATAAGGTGTTAGTTCTGTTTCAATGAGTTAACTGGATACACTCTACTCGGTACAACCGA
The DNA here is from genome assembly GCF_004210375.1 of Tachypleus tridentatus. Taxonomy (NCBI): domain Eukaryota; kingdom Metazoa; phylum Arthropoda; class Merostomata; order Xiphosura; family Limulidae; genus Tachypleus; species Tachypleus tridentatus. The sequence goes on along the minus strand of NC_134834.1, from coordinate 125,161,135 downwards.
CTCTACTTTATTTGAAGTGCTACAGCTGTCCGAATGTACTGGACATAACACAAAATATATCGAAATGTACTGGACATAAGCAACACAATATATATCCGAATGTGCTGGACCTAGAACCGCATAAACAACACAACATACATCCAGCATGATATACCGACAATCTGAATGTACTGGACCTGGAATGTCAAATTTTTTAAATGACCAACAAACCTACTTAGTAATAGAACAGTTTTACATTTTGCTTAATTATAACGCACAATATTTATACGATTTAATCAAATTTCAGGCAGCATTCAGTAAATTGACAGACAGGCTTACTTACAGATTTTGATATATGGGTAAGATCTCAACGCCACATATTGTCTCACTGTGAGCTTGTGTTATGCATCATATACATAAGAGCCTGCTAAAGGGCAGAAAACAAGTAACAAATAATATAAACATGATAATAATTAACAGATATAAAAAGAACACCATCTCACGTTCCCCAAACGCAACCACAAACAAACAGATCACTTTGTTTCAGAGAATAAACCGCGAAGTAAAGTCGGAGTGCTAGACCTAGAGACAAGTTCAACGGCTTCTATGTTTGGACCTAATTATAAACCGAACTTTTCACGGTCGCCAGAGAGCAACATTCATTCTGTGATCACTAGCTATGTTTCAAGCAGAGGCTAGGGGTCACTTCTCCCATACTTACTTGACATCGTAGTAGAGTTCGTAGGACATTTTTGAAATGTATATTTCACTAAGAAATTGCTAAATCAGAAACAAGTTTTACTGTGGGTAAATCGTTTCAAACAATACGATCGCACAGTGAAATTGTTATTTAAGGCTATGTAACGTCTAACCATAGGGTGTTCTCCTGGTTTTGTGACGAGTTAACATCCTGATTCAGTGATGTTCATCTAACACTTTAATCTGATTACGTACAGATAACACCCTGATTCAGTGATGTTCATCTAACACTCTAATCTGATTACGTATAGATAACACCCTGATTCAGTGATGTTCATCTAACACTTTAATTATATACAGTTAATACCTGATTTAGTGATGTTCATCTAACACTTTAATTATATACAGTTAATACCCTGATTTAGTGATGTTCATCTAACACTTTAATTATATACAGTTAATACCCTGATTCAGTGATGTTCATCCAACACTTTAATTATATACAATTAATATCCTGATATTCAGTTAACACTCAGTGACGAGAAGCTAACACCGTGATTCAGTTAACACTAACTGCTTACGTACTTTAACAGCCCATTGTGTAGCTTTATACAAAATAAATAAGACTAGTTCTATAGCTGATTTCAACATAATGTTCTGGTGTTGTCGTTGTTTTTCGGTAACAAAGTTTATTTTAATAAATATGTAAGAGGTATTCATTTTTATTAATACTGAATAAAGTTACGAAAGGAAACATCTTGTTTTTGTTTGTTTTTAGTTATACTCCATCTACAGAAGTAAAAAACTTCATTTATCAATAAATCATGCACTGGTGACAACACTACTGACAGAGAACTGAGTATTTCTGTCTGATCTCACGATCATTGGTACCTCCATCCTCGAACACTAAATGGATTATGGAAAGCCATGAGGGAGGAGTGATGCGTTTTAGACATGACAGCATTTTGCAATGGAAATTATACTATAGGAATATTTTCAAGATGCGCGGCCATCTCATAGAGCATGAACTAATGTGCCGACATGGTAAGGCTTCAAAATAGTATTCATGTAGTCCACCTAAGTTGTTAAACTGTTTCTAGTGTATGTTTGACTATGTCAAAAACACCTGTTAAACCATACGTTCTTCAGTAGGTCTCTATGGATACGTTTAATAAATCTATTAACCCATAGTTTCAGGTGTATTTAACATATATATCGATACACTGACTAAACTGTAGTTTGGTATAAAACTGGCATATATTAATAGATTTATTAAACCGTAGTTGTGTAGTTCAATACATTAATATAACTGTAGTTTGATATATACACATTTGACGTCTGTACCTATACATTAATACAACTGTAGTTTGATACATACACATTTGATGTCTGTATTTCTACATTAATACAACTGTAGTTTGATATATACATATTTGACGTCTGTACCTCTACATTAATATAACTGTAGTTTGATATATACACATTTGATGTCTGTATTTCTACATTAATACAACTGTAGTTTGATATATACATATTTGACGTCTGTACCTCTACATTAATAACTGTAGTTTGATATTTACACATTTGATGTCTGTATTTCTACATTAATACAACTGTAGTTTGATATATACATATTTGATGTCTGTACCTCTACATTAATATAACTGTAGTTTGATATATACACATTTGATGTCTGTATTTCTACATTATTACAACTGTAGTTTGATATATACACATTTGACGTCTGTACCTATACATTAATATAACTGTAGTTTGATATATACACATTTGACGTCTGTACCTATACTTTAATACAACTGTAGTTTGATATATACACATTTGATGTCTGTATTTCTACATTAATACAACTGTAGTTTGATATATACATATTTGACGTCTGTACCTCTACATTAATATAACTGTAGTTTGATATATACACATTTGATGTCTGTATTTCTACATTAATACAACTGTAGTTTGATATATACATATTTGACTCTGTACCTCTACATTAATAACTGTAGTTTGATATATACACATTTGATGTCTGTATTTCTACATTAATAACTGTAGTTTGATATATACATATTTGACGTCTGTACCTCTACATTAATATAACTGTAGTTTGATATTTACACATTTGATGTCTGTATTTCTACATTAATACAACTGTAGTTTGATATATACATATTTGACTCTGTACCTCTACATTAATAACTGTAGTTTGATATTTACACATTTGATGTCTGTATTTCTACATTAATACAACTGTAGTTTGATATATACATATTTGACGTCTGTACCTCTACATTAATATAACTGTAGTTTGATATTTACACATTTGATGTCTGTATTTCTACATTAATACAACTGTAGTTTGATATATACATATTTGACTCTGTACCTCTACATCAATATAACTGTAGTTTGATATATACACATTTGATGTCTGTATTTCTACATTAATACAACTGTAGTTTGATATATACATATTTGACGTCTGTACCTCTACATTAATATAACTGTAGTTTGATATTTACACATTTGATGTCTGTATTTCTACATTAATACAACTGTAGTTTGATATATACATATTTGACGTCTGTACCTCTACATTAATAACTGTAGTTTGATATTTACACATTTGATGTCTGTATTTCTACATTAATACAACTGTAGTTTGATATATACATATTTGACGTCTGTACCTCTACATTAATATAACTGTAGTTTGATATATACACATTTGATGTCTGTATTTCTACATTATTACAACTGTAGTTTGATATATACACATTTGACGTCTGTACCTATACATTAATATAACTGTAGTTTGATATATACACATTTGACGTCTGTATCTCTACATTAATATAACTGTAGTTTGATATATACATATTTGACGTCTGTATTTCTACATTAATACAACTGTAGTTTGATATATACACATTTGACGTCTGTACCTATACATTAATATAACTGTAGTTTGATATATACACATTTGACGTCTGTATCTCTACATTAATAAAACTGTAGTTTGATATATACACATTTGACGTCTGTATTTATACATTAATATAACTGTAGTTTGATATATACACATTTGACGTCTGTACCTCTACATTAATATAACTGTAGTTTGATATATACACATTTGATGTCTGTATTTCTACATTAATACAACTGTAGTTTGATATATACATATTTGACTTTGTATTTCTACATTAATAAACTGTAGTTTGATATTTACACATTTGATGTCTGTATTTCTACATTAATAAAACTGTAGTTTGATATATACATATTTGACGTCTGTACCTATACATTAATGCTATAACTGTAGTTTGATATATACACATTTGACGTCTGTATTTATACATTAATATAACTGTAGTTTGATATATACACATTTGACGTCTGTATTCTTTACATTATATAAAACTGTAGTTTGATATACACATTTGACGTTTGTATTCTATATTAATACAACTGTAGTTTGATATATACAAATTTGACGTCTGTACCTATACATTAATGCAACTGTAGTTTGATATATACATATTTGACGTCTGTACCTCTACATTAATACAACTGTAGTTTGATATATACACATTTGACGTCTGTATCTCTACATCAATATAACTGTAGTTTGATATATACAAATTTGACGTCTGTACTTATACATTAATACAACTGTAGTTTGATATATACACATTTGATGTCTGTATTTCTACATTATTACAACTGTAGTTTGATATATACACATTTGACGTCTGTACCTATACATTAATACAACTGTAGTTTGATATTTACACATTTGATGTCTGTATTTCTACATTAATACAACTGTAGTTTGATATATACATATTTGACGTCTGTACCTCTACATTAATAACTGTAGTTTGATATTTACACATTTGATGTCTGTATTTCTACATTAATACAACTGTAGTTTGATATATACATATTTGACGTCTGTACCTCTACATTAATATAACTGTAGTTTGATATATACACATTTGATGTCTGTATTTCTACATTATTACAACTGTAGTTTGATATATACAATATTTGACGTCTGTACTATACATTAATATAACTGTAGTTTGATATATACACATTTGACGTCTGTATTTCTACATTAATACAACTGTAGTTTGATATATACATATTTGATGTTTGTATTTCTACGTTATTATTACAACTGTAGTTTGATATATACATATTTGACGTCTGTAAAATATACATTAAATATAACTGTAGTTTGATATATACACATTTGATGTCTGTATCTCTACATTAATAAAACTGTAGTTTGATATATACACATTTGACGTCTGTACCTATACATTAATATAACTGTAGTTTGATATATACACATTTGACGTCTGTACCTATACATTAATATAACTGTAGTTTGATATATACACATTTGACGTCTGTATTTCTACATTAATACAACTGTAGTTTGATATATACATATTTGACGTCTGTACCTCTACATTAATATAACTGTAGTTTGATATTTACACATTTGATGTCTGTATTTCTACATTAATACAACTGTAGTTTGATATATACATATTTGACTCTGTACCTCTACATTAATAACTGTAGTTTGATATTTACACATTTGATGTCTGTATTTCTACATTAATACAACTGTAGTTTGATATATACATATTTGACGTCTGTACCTCTACATTAATATAACTGTAGTTTGATATATACACATTTGATGTCTGTATTTCTACATTATTACAACTGTAGTTTGATATATACACATTTGACGTCTGTACCTATACATTATATAACTGTAGTTTGATATATACACATTTGACGTCTGTATCTCTACATTAATAAAACTGTAGTTTGATATATACACATTTGACGTCTGTACCTATACATTAATATAACTGTAGTTTGATATATACACATTTGACGTCTGTACCTATACATTAATATAACTGTAGTTTGATATATACACATTTGACGTCTGTATCTCTACATTAATAAAACTGTAGTTTGATATATACACATTTGACGTTTGTATCTCTATATTAATACAACTGTAGTTTGATATATACAAATTTGACGTCTGTACCTATACATTAATGCAACTGTAGTTTGATATATACATATTTGACGTCTGTACCTCTACATTAATACAACTGTAGTTTGATATATACACATTTGACGTCTGTATCTCTACATCAATATAACTGTAGTTTGATATATACAAATTTGACGTCTGTACTTATACATTAATACAACTGTAGTTTGATATATACACATTTGACGTCTATATTTGTACATTAATACAACTGTAGTTTGATTTCTACATATTTGACGTCTGTACCTCTACATTAATAACTGTAGTTTGATATTTACACATTTGATGTCTGTATTTCTACATTAATACAACTGTAGTTTGATATATATGATATTTGACGTCTGTACCTCTACATTAATATAACTGTAGTTTGATATATACACATTTGATGTCTGTATTTCTACATTATTACAACTGTAGTTTGATATATACACATTTGACGTCTGTACCTATACATTAATACAAGTGTAGTTTGATATATACATATTTGACGTCTGTACCTCTACATTAATACAACTGTAGTTTGATATATACACATTTGACGTCTGTATCTCCACATCAATATAACTGTAGTTTGATATATACAAATTTGACGTCTGTACCTCTACATCAATATAACTGTAGTTTGATATATACAAATTTGACGTCTGTATCTCTACATCAATATAACTGTAGTTTGACATATACATATGACTTATGTAACCATAAAGTTATTAGAGCATAGTTTAGTATCGTAGTTTCGTGTATATCTGATCACGATATTTACTTACTTGTCATTCACTTCACATTAAGTTTCTACTTCCTAACACATACATGATCTTATGAAAGCACAGAACGACGCAAATGCAAATATTATTTAATTTTGAACTAATGTTTCCAGAAATATGTATACATGATCAGAGCAGATGATTAGGTTCTGACCCAACATGTAGCAGGTGTTAGTTACAGTTTCTGTGTGTAAACAAAACAAAAGTATTAGACTCTGTCTGTTTA
>NC_134834.1:125031515-125153851 GCF_004210375.1 Tachypleus tridentatus | reverse complement strand
AAATAAACATCAATAACACTACCTCCTCACTGACAGTTTAATAGTTAACAAATAAACATCAATAACACTACCTCCTCACTGGTAGTTTAATTATTAACAAAATAAACATCAATAACACTACCTCCTCACTGTTTAATAGTTTAATAACTAACAATCCTCACTAACAGTTAACAAATAAACATCAATAACACTACCTCCTCACTGATAGTTTAATAGTTAACAAATAAACATCAATAACACTACCTCCTCACTGATAGTTTAATAGTTAACAAATAAACATCAATAACACTACCTCCTCACTGAAGTTTAATTAATTAACAAATAAACATCAATAACACTACCTCCTCACTGATAGTTTAATAGTTAACAAATAAATATCAATAACTGACTACCTAACCTCACTGAGTTTAATATTAACAAATAAACATCAATAACACTACCTCCTCACTGTTTAATAGTTAACAAATAAACATCAATAACACTACCTCCTCACTGACAGTATAATAGTTAACAAATAAACATCAATAACACTACCTCCTCACTGATAGTATAATAATTAACAAATAAACATCAATAACACTACCTCCTCACTGATAGTTTAATTATAAAAAATAAATATCAATAACACTACCTCCTCACTGATAGTTTAATTATTAACAAATAAACATCAATAACACTACCTCCTCACTGATAGTTTAATAGTTACAAATAAACATCAATAACACTACCTCCTCACTGATAGTTTAATTATTAACAAATAAACATCAATAACACTACCTCCTCACTGACAGTTTAATTATTAACAAATAAACATCAATAACACTACACTTCACTGATAGTTTAATAGTTAACAAATAAAGATTATTAACACTACCTCCTCACTGACAGTTTAATAGTTAACAATTAAACATCAATAACACTACCTCCTCACTGACAGTTTAATAGTTAAGAAATAAAAATCAATAACACTACCTCCTCACTGATAGTTTAATTATTAACAAATAAACATCAATAACACTACCTCCTCACTGATTGTTTAATAGTTAACAAATAAAAATAACTAACAATACCTCCTCACTAACAGTTTAATAGTTAACAAATAAACATCAATAACACTACCTCCTCACTGACGATTTAATAGTTAACAAATAAACATCAATAACAGTACCTCCTCACTGACAGTTTAATAGTTAACAAATAAACATCAATAACACTACCTCCTCACTGGTAGTTTAATTATTAACAAATAAACATCAATAACACTGCCTCCTCACTGAAAGTTTAATTATTAAAAAATAAATATCAGTAACACTACCTCCTCATGAAAGTTTAATTATTAACAAATAAACATCAATAACACTACCTCCTCACTGACAGTTTAATTATTAACAAATAAACATAAATAACACTACCTCCTCACTGGTAGTTTAATAGTTAACAAATAAACATCAGTAACATTACCTCCTCACTGACAGTTCAATTCTTAACAAATAAAGATTAATAACACTACCTTCTAACTGGTAGTTTAATAGTTAACAAATAAACATCAATAACACTACCTTCTCACTGACGATTTAATAGTTAACAAATAAACATCAGAAACACTACCTCCTCACTGTAGTTTAACAGATAACAAATAAACATCAATAACACTACCTCCTCACTGATAGTAAATTATTAACAAATAAACACCAATAACACTACCTCCTCACTAAAAGTTAATTATTAAAAAATATACATCAATAACACTACCTCCTCACTGATAGTATAAATATTAACAAATAAACATCAATAACACTACCTCCTCACTCATAGTTTAATTATAAAAAAATAAATATCAGTAACACTACCTCCTCACTAACAGTTTAATTATTAACAAACAAACATCAATAACACTACATCCTCATTGACAGTTAATTCTTAACAAATAAACATCAATAACACTACCTCGTAAGTGGTAGTTTAAATATTAAGAAATAAACATCAATAACACTACATCCTCACTGATAGTTAATTATTAACAAATAAACATCAATAACACTACCTCCTCACTGGTAGTATAAATATTACGAAATTAAAATAAATAACACTACCTCTTCACTGACAGTTCAATTATTAACAAATAAACATCAATAACATTAGCTTGTCACTGACAGTTTAATAGTTAACAAATAAACATCAATAACACTACCTCCTCACTGATAGTATAAATATTAACAAATAAACATAAATAACACTACCTCCTCACTCATAGTTTAATTATTAAAAAATAAATATCAGTAACACTACCTCCTCACTGATAGTTAATAGTTAACAAATAAACATCAATAAAACTACCTTCTCACTGACGGTTTAATATTTAACAAATAAAAATAATAACACTACCTCCTCACTGATAGTTTAATAGTTAACAAATAAAGATCAATAAAACTACCTCCTCACAGTAGTTTAACAGGTAACAAATAAACATCAATAACACTACCTCCTCACTGAAAGTTAATTATTAACAAATAAACATCAATAACACTACCTCCTCACTGATAGTTAATTATTAACAAATAAACACCAATAACACTACCTCCTCACTGAAAGTTAATTATTAAAAAATATACATCAACAACACTACCTCACTCAACAGTTTAATTATTAAAAATAAACATCAATAACACTACCTCCTCACTGATAGTTTAATTATTAACAAATAAACATCAATAACACAACCTTCACACTGACGATTTATTAGATAACAAATAAACATCAATAACACTACCTCCTCACTAGTAGTATAAATATTAACAAATAAACATCAATAACACTACCTCCTCACTGACAGTTTAATTATTAACAAATAAACATCAATAAAACTACCTCCTCACTGACAGTTTAATTATTAACAAATAAAAATCAATAACACTACCTCCTCACTGATAGTTTAATTATTAAAAATAAATATCAGTAACACTACCTCCTCACTGATAGTTTAATTATTACCAAATAAACATCAGTAACACTACCTCCTCACTGATAGTTAATTATTAACAAATAAACATCAATACCACTACCTCCTCACTGATAGTTTAATAGTTAACAAATAAACATCAGTAACACTACCTCTTCACTGACAGTTCAATTATTAACAAATAAACATCAATAACACTACCTCCTCACTGAAAGTTTAATAGTTAACAAATAAAAATCAATAACACTACCTCCTCAATCATAGTTTAATAGTGAACAAATAAACATCAATAACACTACCTCCTCACTGACAGTTCAATTATTAACAAATAAACATCAATAACACTACCTCCTCACTGATAGTTTAATTATTAACAAATAAACATCAATAACACTACCTCCTCACTAACAGTTTAATACTTAACAAATAAACATCAATAACACTACCTCCTCACTAATAGTTTAATTATTAACAAATAAACATTAATACAACTACCTGCTCACTGATAGTTTAATAGTTAACAAATAAACATCAATAACAATACCTCCTCACTAACAGTTTAATAGTTAACAAATAAAAATCAATAACACTGCCTCCTCAATGAAAGTTCAATTGTCAACAAATAAACATCAATAACACTACCTCCTCACTGATAGTTTAATTATTAACAAATAAACATCAGTAACACTACCTCCTCACTGATAGTTAATTATTAACAAATAAACATCAATACCTCTACCTCCTCACTGATAGTTTAATAGTTAACAAATAAACATCAATAAAACTACCTCCTCACCGATAGTTTAATAGTTCACAAATAAACATAACTAACACTTCTCCTCACTGATAGTTTAACAGTTAACAAATAAACATCAATAACAATACCTCCTCACTGACAGTTTAATTATTAACAAATACACATCAATAACACTACCTCCTCACTGACGGTTTAATATTTAACAAATAAAAATAACTAAGAGTACCTCCTCACTGACGGTTTAATAGTTAAAAATAAAGATCAATAACACTACCTCCTCACAGTAGTTTAACAGATAACAAATAAACATCAATAACACCACCTCCTCACTGAAAGTTAATTATTAACAAATAAACACCAATAACACTACCTCCTCACTAAAAGTTAATTATTAAAAAATAAACATCAATAACACTACCTCCTCACTAACAGTTTAATTATTAACAAACAAACATCAATAACACTACCTCCTCACTGATAGTATAAATATTAACAAGTAAACATCAATAACACTACCTCCTCATTCATAGTTTAATTATTAAAAAAAATATATCAGTAACACTACCTCGTCACTGATAGTTTAATTATTAACAAATAAACATCAGTAACACTACCTCCTCACTGATAGTTAATTATTAACAAATAAACATCAATACCTCTACCTCCTCACTGATAGGTTAATAGTTAACAAATAAACATCAATAAAACTACCTCCTCACTGACAGTTTAATTATTAACAAATAAACATAAATAACACTACCTCCTCACTGACAGTTTAATTATTAACAAATAAAAATCAATAACACTACCTCCTCACTGACGGTTCAATATTTAACAAATAAAAATAACTAACAGTACCTCCTCACTGACGGTTTAATAGTTAAAAAATAAACATCAGAAACACTTCCTCCTCACTGTAGTTTAACAGATAACAAATAAACGTCAACAACACTACCTCCTCACTGATAGTTAATTATTAACATATAAACATCAATAACACTACCTCCTCACTAATAGTTAATTATTAATAAATAAACACCAATAACACTACCTCCTCACTAAAAGTTAATTAATAACAAACAAACATGAATAGCACTACCTCCTCACTGATAGTTTAATTATTATCAAATAAACATCAGTAACACAGCCATCACACTGACGATTTATTAGTTAACAAATAAACATCAATAACACTACATCCTCACTAGTAGTATAAATATTAAGAAATAAACATCAATAACACTACCTCCTCACTTACAGTTTAATTATTAACAAACAAACATCAATAACACTACCTCCTCACTCACAGTTTAATTATTAAAAAATAAATATCAGTAACACTACCTCCTCACTGATAGTTTAATTATTAACAAATAAACATCAGTAACACTACCTCCTCACTGATAGTTAATTATTAACAAATAAACATCAATACCACTACTTCCTCACTGATAGTTTAATAGTTAACAAATAAACATCAATAACACTACCTCCTCACTGACAGTTTAATAGTTAACAAATAAACATCAATAACACTACCTCCTCACTGTCAGTTTAATACTTAACAAATAAACATCAATAACACTACCTGCTCACTGATAGTTTAATAGTTAATAAATAAAAATAACTAACAATACCTTTTCACTAACAGTTTAATTGTTAACAAATAAACATCAATAACACTACCTTTTTACTGATAGTTTAATTATTAACAAATAAACATCAATAACACCACCTCCTCACTGTAAGTTTAAAAGTTAACAAATAAACATAAATAACACTACGTCCTCTCTGACAGTTCAATTATTAACAAATAAATATCAATAACACTACCTCCTCACTGACAGTTTAATTATTAACAAATAAACATCAATAACACTACCTTGTCACTGAAAGTTTAAGTGTTAACAAATAAATATCAATAACACTACCTCCTCAATGAAAGTTCAATTGTCAACAAATAAACATCAATAACACTACCTCCTCACTGATAGTATAAATATTAACAAATAAACATCAATAACACTACCTCCTCACTCATAATTTAATTATTAAAAAATAAATATCAGTAACACTACCTCCTCACTGATAGTTTAATTATTAACAAATAAACATCAGTAACACTACCTCCTCACTGATAGTTAATTATTAACAAATAAACATCAATACCTCTACCTCCTCACTGATAGTTTAATAGTTAACAAATAAACATCAATAAAACTACTTCCTTACTGATAATTTAATAGTTCACAAATAAACATAACTAACACTTCTCCTCACTGATAGTTTAACAGTTAACAAATAAACATAAATAACACTACCTCCTCACTGACAGTTTAATTATTAACAATTAAACATCAATAACACTACCTCCTCACTGACAGTTTAATTATTAACAAATAAAAATCAATAACACTACCTCCTCACTGACGGTTTAATATTTAACAAATAAAAATAACTAAGAGTACCTCCTCACTGACGGTTTAATAGTTAAAAAATAAAGATCAATAACACTACCTCCTCACAGTAGTTTAACAGATAACAAATAAACATCAATAACACTACCTCCTCACTGAAAGTTAATTATTAACAAATAAACATCAATAACACTACCTCCTCACTGATAGATAATTATTAACAAATAAACACCAATAACACTACCTCCTCACTAAAAATTAATTATTAAAAAAATATACATCAGTAACACTACCTCCTCACTAACAGTTTAATTATTAACAAACAAACATGAATAACACTACCTCCTCACTGATAGTATAAATATTAACAAGTAAATATCAATAACACTACCTCCTCATTCATAGTTTAATTATTAAAAAATAAATATCAGTAACACTACCTCCTCACTGATAGTTTAATTATTAACAAATAAACATCAGTAACCCTAACTCCTCACTGATAGTTAATTATTAACAAATAAACATCAATACCTCTACCTCCTCACTGATAGTTTAACAGTTAACAAATAAACATCAATAACACTACCTCCTAACTGACAGTTTAATTATTAACAAATAAACATCAATAACACTACCTCCTCACTGATAGTTTAATTATTAACAAATAAACATCAATAACACTACCTCCTCACTGACAGTTAATTGTTAACAAATAAACATCAATAACACTACCTCCTCACTGATAGTTAATTATTAACAAACAAACATCAATAACACTACCTCCTCACTGATAGTTTAATTATTAACAAATAAAAGTCAATAACACTACATCCTCACTAGTAGTATAAATATTAAGAAATAAACATCAATAACACTACCTCCTCACTGACAGTTTAATTATTAACAAATAAACATCAATAACACTACCTCCTCACTGACAGTTTAATTATTAACAAATAAAAATCAATAACACTACCTCCTCACTCATAGTTTAATTATTAAAAAATAAACATCAATACCACTACCTCCTCACTGATAGTTTAATAGTCAACAAATAAAAATCAATAACACTACCTCCTCACTGACGGTTGAATATTTAACAAATAAAAATCAATAACACTACCTCCTTACTGTAGTTTAACAGATAACAAATAAACGTCAATAACACTACCTCCTCACTGATAGTTAATTATTAACAAATAAACATCAATACCCCTACCTCCTCACTGATAGTTTAATAGTTAACAAATAAACATCAATAAAACTACCTCCTCACTGATAGTTTAATAGTTCACAAATAAACAAAACTAACACTTCTCCTCACTGATAGTTTAACAGTTAACAAATAAACATCAATAACAATACCTCCTCACTGAAAGTTAATTGTCAACAAATAAACATCAATAACACTACCTCCTCACTGATAGTTAATTATTAACAAACAAACATCAATAACACTACCTCCTCACTGATAGTTTAATTATTAACAAATAAAGTCAATAACACTACCATCCTCACTAGTAGTATAAATATTAAGAAATAAACATCAATAACACTACCTCCTCACTGACAGTTTAATTATTAACAAATAAACATCAGTAACACTACCTCCTCACTGACAGTTTAATTATTTACAAATAAAAATCAATAACACTACCTCCTCACTCATAGTTTAATTATTAAAAAATAAACATCAATACCACTACCTCCTCACTGATAGTTTAATAGTTAACAAATAAAAATCAATAACACTACCTCCTCACTGACGGTTGAATATTTAACAAATAAAAATCAATAACACTACCTCCTTACTGTAGTTTAACAGATAACAAATAAAAGTCAATAACACTACCTCCTCACTGATAGTTAATTATTAACAAATAAACATCAATAACACTACCTCCTCACTCATAGTTAATTATTAACAAATAAACACCAATAACACTACCTCTTCACTAAAAGTAAATTATTAAAAAATATACATCAGTAACACTACCTCCTCACTAACAGTTTAATTATTAACAAACAAACATCAATAACACTACCTCCTCACTGATAGTTTAATTATTAACAAATAAACATCAATAACACAACCTTCTCACTGATTATTCAATAGTTAACAAATGAACATCAATAAAACTACATCCTCATTGACAGTTAATTGTTAACAAATAAACATCAATAACACTACCTCCTCACTGACGGTTTAATATTTAACAAATAAAAATAACTAAGAGTACCTCCTCACTGACGGTTTAATAGTTAAAAAATAAAGATCAATAACACTACCTCCTCACAGTAGTTTAACAGATAACAAATAAACATCAATAACACCACCTCCTCACTGAAAGTTAATTATTAACAAATAAACACCAATAACACTACCTCCTCACTAAAAGTTAATTATTAAAAAAAATAACATCAGTAACACTACCTCCTCACTAACAGTTTAATTATTAACAAACAAACATCAATAACACTACCTCCTCACTGATAGTATAAATATTAACAAGTAAACATCAATAACACTACCTCCTCATTCATAGTTTAATTATTAAAAAAAATATATCAGTAACACTACCTCCTCACTGATAGTTTAATTATTAACAAATAAACATCAGTAACACTACCTCCTCACTGATAGTTAATTATTAACAAATAAACATCAATACCTCTACCTCCTCACTGATAGGTTAATAGTTAACAAATAAACATCAATAAAACTACCTCCTCACTGACAGTTTAATTATTAACAAATAAACATAAATAACACTACCTCCTCACTGACAGTTTAATTATTAACAAATAAAAATCAATAACACTACCTTTTCACTGACGGTTCAATATTTAACAAATAAAAATAACTAACAGTACCTCCTCACTGACGGTTTAATAGTTAAAAAATAAACATCAGAAACACTTCCTCCTCACTGTAGTTTAACAGATAACAAATAAACGTCAACAACACTACCTCCTCACTGATAGTTAATTATTAACATATAAACATCAATAACACTACCTCCTCACTAATAGTTAATTATTAATAAATAAACACCAATAACACTACCTCCTCACTAAAAGTTAATTAATAACAAACAAACATGAATAACACTACCTCCTCACTGATAGTTTAATTATTATCAAATAAACATCAATAACACAGCCTTCACACTGACGATTTATTAGTTAACAAATAAACATCAATAACACTACATCCTCACTAGTAGTATAAATATTAAGAAATAAACATCAATAACACTACCTCCTCACTGACAGTTTAATTATTAACAAATAAACATCAATAACACTACCTCCTCACTGACAGTTTAATTATTAACAAATAAAAATCAATAACACTACCTTCTCACTCATAGTTTAATTATTAAAAAATAAATATCAGTAACACTACCTCCTCACTGATAGTTTAATTATTAACAAATAAACATCAATAACACTACCTCCTCACTGATAGTTAATTATTAACAAATAAACATCAATACCACTACTTCCTCACTGATAGTTTAATAGTTAACAAATAAACATCAATAACACTACCTCCTCAATGACAGTTTAATTATTAACAAATAAACATAAATAACACTACCTCCTCACTGACAGTTTAATTATTAACAAATAAAAATCAATAACACTATCTCCTCACTGACGGTTCAATATTTAACAAATAAAAATAACTAACAGTACCTCCTCACTGACGGTTTAATAGTTAAAAAATAAACATCAGAAACACTTCCTCCTCACTGTAGTTTAACAGATAACAAATAAACGTCAACAACACTACCTCCTCGCTGATAGTTAATTATTAACATATAAACATCAATAACACTACCTCCTCACTAATAGTTAATTATTAATAAATAAACACCAATAACACTACCTCCTCACTAAAAGTTAATTATTAAAAAATATACATCAGTAACACTACCTTTTCACTGACAGTTCAATTATTAACAAATAAACATCAATAACATTACCTTGTCACTGAAAGTTTAATAGTTAACAAATAAAAATCAATAACACTATCTCCTCAAACATAGTTTAATAGTGAACAAATAAACATCAATAACACTGACAGTTCAATTATTAACAAATAAACATCAATAACACTACCTGCTCACAGATAGTTTAATAGTTAACAAATAAACATTATTAACACTACCTCCTCACTGACAGTTTAATAGTTAACAAATAAACATCAATAACACTACCTGCTCACTGATAGTTTAATTATTAACAAATAAACATCAATAACACTACCTCCTCACTGACAGTTTAATAGTTAACAAATAAAAATAACTAACAATACCTCCTCACTAACAGTTTAATAGTTAACAAATAAACATCAATAACACTACCTCCTCACTGATAGTTTAATTATTAACAAATAAACATCAATAACACCACCTCCTCACTGACAGTTTAAAAGTTAACAAATAAACATCAATAACACTACGTCCTCTCTGACAGTTCAATTATTAACAAATAAATATCAATAACACTACCTCCTCACTGACAGTTTAATTATTAACAAATAAACATCAATAACACTACCTTGTCACTGAAAGTTTAAGTGTTAACAAATAAATATCAATAACACTACCTCATCAATGAAAGTTCAATTGTCAACAAATAAACATCAATAACACTACCTCCTCACTGATAGTATAATTATTAACAAATAAATATCAATAACACTACCTCCTCACTGACAATTTAATAGTTAACAAATAAACATCAATAACACTACTTCCTCACTGATAGTATAAATATTAACAAATAAACATCAATAACACTACCTCCTCACTCATAATTTAATTATTAAAAAATAAATATCAGTAACACTACCTCCTCACTGATAGTTTAATTATTAACAAATAAACATCAGTAACACTACCTCCTCACTGATAGTTAATTATTAACAAATAAACATCAATACCTCTACCTCCTCACTGATAGTTTAATAGTTAACAAATAAACATCAATAAAACTACCTCCTCACTTATAGTTTAATAGTTCACAAATAAACATAACTAACACTTCTCCTCATTGATAGTTTAACAGTTAACAAATAAACATCAATAACACTACCTCCTCACTGACAGTTTAATTATTAACAAATAAACATCAATAACACTACCTCCTCACTGACAGTTTAATTATTAACAAATAAAAATCAATAACACTACCTCCTCACTGACGGTTTAATATTTAACAAATAAAAATAACTAAGAGTACCTCCTCACTGACGGTTTAATAGTTAAAAAATATAGATCAATAACACTACCTCCTCACAGTAGTTTAACAGATAACAAATAAACATCAATAACACTACCTCCTCACTGAAAGTTAATTATTAACAAATAAACATCAATAACACTACCTCCTCACTGATAGTTAATTATTAACAAATAAACACCAATAACACTACATCCTCACTAAAAGTTAATTATTAAAAAAATATACATCTGTAACACTACCTCCTCACTAACAGTTTAATTATTAACAAACAAACATCAATAACACTACCTCCTCACTGATAGTATAAATATTAACAAGTAAATATCAATAACACTACCTCCTCATTCATAGTTTAATTATTAAAAAATAAATATCAGTAACACTACCTCCTCACTGATAGTTTAATTATTAACAAATAAACATCAGTAACACTACCTCCTCACTGATAGTTTAATAGTTAACAAATAAACATAACTAACACTTTTCCTCACTGATAGTTTAACAGTTAACAAATAAACATCAATAACACTACCTCCTAACTGACAGTTTAATTATTAACAAATAAACATCAATAACACTACCTCCTCACTGACAGTTTAATTATTAACAAATAAAAATCAATAACACTACCTCCTCACTGACGGTTTAATATTTAACAATAAAAGATCAATAACACTACCTCCTAACAGTAGTTTAACAGATAACAAATAAACATCAATAACACTACCTCCTCACTGAAAGTTAATTGTTAACAAATAAACATCAATAACACTACCACCTCACTGATAGTTAATTATTAACAAACAAACATCAATAACACTACCTCCTCATCGATAGTTTAATTATTAACAAATAAAAGTCAATAACACTACATCCTCACTAGTAGTATAAATATTAAGAAATAAACATCAATAACACTACCTCCTCACTGACAGTTTAATTATTAACAAATAAACATCAATAACACTACCTCCTCACTGACAGTTTAATTATTAACAAATAAAAATCAATAACACTACCTCCTCACTCATAGTTTAATTATTAAAAAATAAACATCAATACCACTACCTCCTCACTGATATTTTAATAGTTAACAAATAAACATCAATAACACTACCTCCTCACTGACAGTTTAATTATTAACAAATAAACATAAATAACACTACCTCTTCACTGACAGTTTAATTATTAACAAATAAAAATCAATAACACTACCTCCTCACTGACGGTTGAATATTTAACAAATAAAAATCAATAACACTACCTCCTCACTGTAGTTTAACAGATAACAAATAAACGTCAATAACACTACCTCCTCACTGATACTTTAATTATTAACAAATAAACATCAATAACACAACCTTCTCACTGATTATTCAATAGTTAACAAATAAACATCAACAACACTACCTCCTAACTGGTAGTTTAAATATTAAAAAATAAACATCAATAACACTACGTCCTCACTGATAGTTAATTATTAACAAATAAAAATCAATAACACTACCTCCTCGCTGATAGTTTAATAGTTAACAAATAAACATTAATAACACTACCTCTTCACTGGTAGTATAAATATTAAGAAATAAAAATAAATAACACTACCTCCTCACTGACAGTTTAATTATTAACAAATAAACATCAATAACACTACCTCCTCACTGAAAGTTTAATAGTTAACAAATAAAAATCAATAACACTACCTCCTCAACCATAGTTTAATAGTAAACAAATAAACATCAATAACACTACTTCCTCACTGACAGTTCAATTATTAACAAAAACACATCAATAACACTACCTGCTCACAGATAGTTTAATAGTTAACAAATAAACATTATTAACACTACCTCCTCACTGACAGTTTAATAGTTAACAATTAAACATCAATAACACTACCTCCTTACTGACAGTTTAATACTTAACAAATAAACATCAATAACAATACCTCCTCACTAACAGTTTAATAGTTAACAAATAAACATCAATAACACTACCTCCTCACTGATAAATTAATTATTAAAAAATAAACATTAATACCACTACCTGCTCACTGATAGTTTAAAAGTTAACAAATAAACATCAATAACACTACCTCCTCACTGATAGTTTAATTATTAAAAAATAAACATCAATAACACTACCTCCTCACTGACAGTTTAATAGTTAACAAATAAAAATAACTAACAATACCTCCTCACTAACAGTTTAATAGTTAACAAATAAACATCAATAACACTACCTTTTCACTGATAGTTTAATTATTAACAAATAAACATCAATAACACCACCTCCTCACTGATAGTTTAATTATTAACAAATAAATATCAATAACACTACCTCCTCACTGACAGTTTAATAGTTAACAAATAAACATTAATAACACTACTTCCTCACTGATAGTATAAATATTAACAAATAAACATCAATAACACTACCTCCTTCCTCACTCATAGTTTAATTATGAAAAAATAAATATCAGTAACACTACCTCCTCACTGATAGTTTAATTATTAACAAAAAAACAGCATTAACACTACCTCTCACTGATAGTTAATTATTAACAAATAAACATCAATACCTCTACCTCCTCACTGATAGTTTAATAATTAACAAATAAACATCAATAAAACTACCTCCTCACTGATAGTTTAACAGTTAACAAATAAACATCAATAACACTACATCCTCACTGACAGTTTAATTATTAACAAATAAACATCAATAACACTACCTCCTCACTGACAGTTTAATTATTAACAAATAAAATACAATAACACTACCTCCTCAATGACGGTTTAATATTTAACAAATAAAAATAACTAAGATTACATCCTCACTGACGGTTTAATAGTTAAAAAATAAAGATCAATAACACTACCTCCTCACAGTAGTTTAACAGATAACAAATAAACATCAATAACACTACCTCCTCACTGAAAGTTAATTATTAACAAATAAACATCAATAACACTACCTCCTCACTGATAGTTAATTATTAACAAATAAACACCAATAACACTACCTCCTCACTAAAAGTTAATTATTAAAAAATATACATCAGTAACACTACCTCCTCACTGATAGTTTAATTATTAACAAATAAACATCAATAACACTACATCCTCACCAGTAGTATAAATATTAAGAAATAAAAATAAATAACACTACCTCCTCACTGATAGTTCAATTATTAACAAATAAACAATAATAACACTACCTCCTCACTGGTAGTTTAAATATAAAGAAATAAATATCAATAAACCTACCTTCTCATGATAGTTTTATTATTAAGAAATAAACAACAATAACACTACCTTCTAATTGATGATTTAATAGTTAACAAATAAACATCAGTAACACTACCTCCTCACTGATAGTTTAAAAGTTAACAAATAAACATCAATAACACTACCTCCTCACTGACAGTTTAATTATTAACAAAAAAAAATTAATAACACTACCTCCTCACTGGTAGTTTAATAGTTAACAAATAAACATCAATAACACTACCTCCTCACTGACAGTTCAATTCTTAACAAATAAAGATTAATAACACTACCTTCTAACTGGTAGTTTAATAGTTAACAAATAAACATCAATAACACTACCTCCTCACTGACGATTTAATAGTTAACAAATAAACATCAATAACACTACCTCCTCACTGACAGTTTAATAGTTAACAAATAAACATCAATAACACTACCTCCTCACTGATAGTTTAATTATTAACAAATAAACATCAATAACACTACCTCCTCACTGATAGTTTAATTATTAAAAATAAATATCAATAACACTACCTCCTCATGATAGTTTAATTATTAACAAATAAACATCAATAACACTACCTCCTCAATGAAAGTTCAATTGTCAACAAATAAACATCAAAAACACTACCTCCTCACTGATAGTTTAATTATTAACAAATAAATATCAATGACACTACCTCCTCACTGACAGTATAATAGTTTACAAATAAACATCAATAACACTACCTCCTCACTGATAGTATAAATATTAACAAATAAACATCAATAACACTACCTCCTATCTTATAGTTTAATTATTAAAAAATAAATATCAATAACACTACCTTCTCACTGATAGTTTAATTATTAACAAATAAACATCAATACCACTACCTCCTCACTGATAGTTTAATAGTTAACAAATAAACATCAATAAAACTACCTCCTCACTGATAGTTTAATAGCTAACAAATAAACATCAATAACACTACCTCCTCACTGACAGTTTAATTATTAACCAATAAACATAAATAACACTACCTCCTCACTGACAGTTTAATTATTAACAAATAAAAATAAATAACACTACCTCCTCACTGACGGTTCAATATTTAACAAATAAAAATAACTAACAGTACCTCCTCACTGACGGTTTAATAGTTAACAAATAAACATCAAAACACTACCTCCTCACTGTAGTTTAACAGATAACAAATAAACATCAATAACACTACCTTCTCACTGATAGTTAATTATTAACAAATAAACATCAATAACACTACCTCCTCACTAAAAGTTAATTATTAAAAAATAAACATCAATAACACTACCTCCTCACTAACAGTTTAATTATTAACAAATAAACATCAATAACACTACCTCCTCACTGATAGTTTAATTATTAACAAATAAACATCAATAACACTACCTCCTCACTGATAGTATAAATATTAACAAATAAACATCAATAACACTACCTCCTCACTGATAGTTTAATTATTAAAAAATAAATATCAGTAACACTACCTCCTCACTAACAGTTTAATTAGTTAACAAACAAACATCAATAACACTACCTTCTCACTGACAGTTAATTGTTAACAAATAAACATCAATAACACTACCTCCTCACTGGTAGTTTAAATATTAACAAATAAACATCAATAACACTACCTCCTCACTGATAGTTAATTATTAACAAATAAACATCAATAACACTACCTCCTCACTGATAGTTTAATAGTTAACAAAAAACATCAATAACACTACCTCCTCACTGGTAGTATAAATATTAACAAATAAAAATAAATAACACTATCTCCTCACTGACAGTTCAATTATTAACAAATAAACATCAATAACACTACCTCCTCACTGAAAGTTTAAGTGTTAACAAATAAATATCAATAACACTACCTCCTCACTGAAAGTTCAATTGTCAACAAATAAACATCAATAACACTACCTCCTCACTGATAGTTTAATTATTAACAAATAAATATCAATAACACTACCTCCTCACTGACAGTTTAATAGTTAACAAATAAACATCAATAACACTACCTCCTCACTGATAGTATAAATATTAACAAATAAACATCAATAACACTACCTCCTCACTCATAGTTTAATTATTAAAAAATAAATATCAGTAACACTACCTCCTCACTGATAGTTTAATTATTAACAAATAAACATCAGTAACACTACCTCCTCACTGATAGTTAATTATTAACAAAAACATCAATACCTCTACCTCCTCACTGATAGGTTAATAGTTAACAAATAAACATCAATAAAACTACCTCCTCACTGATAGTTTAATAGTTAACAAATAAACATAACTAACACTTATCCTCACTGATAGTTTAACAGTTAACAAATAAACATCAATAACACTACCTCCTCACTGACAGTTTAATTATTAACAAATAAACATCAATAACACTACCTCCTCACTGACAGTTTAATTATTAACAAATAAAAATCAATAACACTACCTCCTCACTGACGGTTTAATATTTAACAAATAAAAATAACTAACAGTACCTCCTCACTGACGGTTTAATAGTTAACAAATAAAGATCAATAACACTACCTCCTCACAGTAGTTTAACAGATAACAAATAAACATCAATAACACTACCTCCTCACTGAAAGTTAATTATTAACAAACAAACATCAATAACACTACCTCCTCACTGTAGTTTAACAGATAACAAATAAACACCAATAACACTACCTCCTCACTAAAAGTTAATTATTAAAAAATATACATCAGTAACACTACCTCCTCACTAACAGTTTAATTATTAACAAACAAACATCAATAACACTACCTCCTCACTGATAGTTTAATTATTAACAAATAAACATCAATAACACTACCTCCTCACTAGTAGTATAAATATTAAGAAATAAATAACACTACCTCCTCACTGACAGTTCAATTATTAACAAATAAACAATAATAACACTACCTCCTCACTGGTAGTTTAAATATAAAGAAATAAACATCAATAAACCTACCTTCTCACTGATAGTTTAATTATTAACAAATAAACATCAATAACACTACCTTCTAACTGATGATTTAATAGTTAACAAATAAACATCAATAACACTACCTCCTCACTGATAGATTAAAAGTTAACAAATAAACATCAATAACACTACCTCCTCACTGACAGTTCAATTATTAACAAAAAAATATCAATAACACTACCTTCTCACTGGTAGTTTAATAGTTAACAAATAAACATCAGTAACATTACCTCCTCACTGACAGTTCAATTCTTAACAAATAAAGATTAATAACACTACCTTCTAACTGGTAGTTTAATAGTTAACAAATAAACATCAATAACACTACCTCCTCACTGACGATTTAATAGTTAACAAATAAACATCAATAACAGTATCTCCACACTGACAGTTTAATAGTTAACAAATAAACATCAATAACACTACCTTTTTACTGATAGTTTAATTATTAACAAATAAACATCAATAACACCACCTCCTCACTGACAGTTTAAAGTTAACAAATAAACATCAATAACACTACCTCCTCTCTGACAGTTTAATTATTAACAAATAAATATCAATAACACTACCTCCTCACTGACAGTTTAATTATTAACAAATAAACATCAATAACACTACCTTGTCACTGAAAGTTTAAGTGTTAACAAATAAATATCAATAACACTACCTCATCAATGAAAGTTCAATTGTCAACAAATAAACATCAATAACACTACCTCCTCACTGATAGTATAATTATTAACAAATAAATATCAATAACACTACCTCCTCACTGACAATTTAATAGTTAACAAATAAACATCAATAACACTACTTCCTCACTGATAGTATAAATATTAACAAATAAACATCAATAACACTACCTCCTCACTGATAATTTAATTATTAAAAATAAATATCAGTAACACTACCTCCTCACTGATAGTTTAATCATTAACAAATAAACATCAGTAACACTACCTCCTCACTGATAGTTAATTATTAACAAATAAACATCAATACATCTACCTCCTCACTGATAGTTTAATAGTTAACAAATAAACATCAATAAAACTACCTCCTCACTTATAGTTTAATAGTTAACAAATAAACATAACTAACACTTCTCCTCACTGATAGTTTAACAGTTAACAAATAAACATCAATAACACTACCTCCTCACTGACAGTTTAATTATTAACAAATAAACATCAATAACACTACCTCCTCACTGACAGTTTAATTATTAACAAATAAAATCAATAACACTACCTCCTCACTGACGGTTTAATATTTAACAAATAAAAATAACTAACAGTACCTCCTCACTGACGGTTTAATAGTTAAAAATATAGATCAATAACACTACCTCCTCACAGTAGTTTAACAGATAACAAATAAACATCAATAACACTACCTCCTCACTGAAAGTTAATTATTAACAAATAAACATCAATAACACTACCTCCTCACTGATAGTTAATTATTAACAAATAAACATCAATAACACTACATCCTCACTAAAAGTTAATTATTAAAAAATATACATCTGTAACACTACCTCCTCACTAACAGTTTAATTATTAACAAACAAACATCAATAACACTACCTCCTCACTGATAGTATAAATATTAACAAATAAATATCAATAACACTACCTCCTCATTCATAGTTTAATTATTAAAAATAAATATCAGTAACACTACCTCCTCACTGATAGTTTAATTATTAACAAATAAACATCAGTAACACTACCTCCTCACTGATAGTTTAATAGTTAACAAATAAACATAACTAACACTTTTCCTCACTGATAGTTTAACAGTTAACAAATAAACATCAATAACACTACCTCCTAACTGACAGTTTAATTATTAACAAATAAACATCAATAACACTACCTCCTCACTGACAGTTTAATTATTAACAAATAAAATCAATAACACTACCTCCTCACTGACGGTTTAATATTTAACAATAAAAGATCAATAACACTACCTCCTAACAGTAGTTTAACAGATAACAAATAAACATCAATAACACTACCTCCTCACTGAAAGTTAATTGTTAACAAATAAACATCAATAACACTACCACCTCACTGATAGTTAATTATTAACAAACAAACATCAATAACACTACCTCCTCATCGATAGTTTAATTATTAACAAATAAAAGTCAATAACACTACATCCTCACTAGTAGTATAAATATTAAGAAATAAACATCAATAACACTACCTCCTCACTGACAGTTTAATTATTAACAAATAAACATCAATAACACTACCTCCTCACTGACAGTTTAATTATTAACAAATAAACATCAATAACACTACCTCCTCACTCATAGTTTAATTATTAAAAAATAAACATCAATACCACTACCTCCTCACTGATATTTTAATAGTTAACAAATAAACATCAATAACACTACCTCCTCACTGACAGTTTAATTATTAACAAATAAACATAAATAACACTACCTCTTCACTGACAGTTTAATTATTAACAAATAAAAATCAATAACACTACCTCCTCACTGACGGTTGAATATTTAACAAATAAAAATCAATAACACTACCTCCTTACTGTAGTTTAACAGATAACAAATAAACGTCAATAACACTACCTCCTCACTGATAGTTTAATTATTAACAAATAAACATCAATAACACAACCTTCTCACTGATTATTCAATAGTTAACAAATGAACATCAATAAAACTACATCCTCATTGACAGTTAATTGTTAACAAATAAACATCAACAACACTACCTCCTAACTGGTAGTTTAAATATTAAAAAATAAACATCAATAACACTACGTCCTCACTGATAGTTAATTATTAACAAATAAAAATCAATAACACTACCTCCTCGCTGATAGTTTAATAGTTAACAAATAAACATTAATAACACTACCTCTTCACTGGTAGTATAAATATTAAGAAATAAAAATAAATAACACTACCTCCTCACTGAAAGTTTAATAGTTAACAAATAAAAATCAATAACACTACCTCCTCAACCATAGTTTAATAGTAAACAAATAAACATCAATAACACTACTTCCTCACTGACAGTTCAATTATTAACAAAAACACATCAATAACACTACCTGCTCACAGATAGTTTAATAGTTAACAAATAAACATTATTAACACTACCTCCTCACTGACAGTTTAATAGTTAACAATTAAACATCAATAACACTACCTCCTCACTGACAGTTTAATACTTAACAAATAAACATCAATAACAATACCTCCTCACTAACAGTTTAATAGTTAACAAATAAACATCAATAACACTACCTCCTCACTGATAAATTAATTATTAAAAATAAACATCAATAACACTACCTCCTCACTGATAGTTTAAAAGTTAACAAATAAACATCAATAACACTACCTCCTCACTGACAGTTTAATAGTTAACAAATAAACATCAATAACACTACCTCCTCACTGATAGTTTAATTATTAACAAATAAACATCAATAACACTACCTCCTCACTGACAGTTTAATAGTTAACAAATAAAAATAACTAACAATACCTCCTCACTAACAGTTTAATAGTTAACAAATAAACATCAATAACACTACCTCCTCACTGATAGTTTAATTATTAACAAATAAACATCAATAACACCACCTCCTCACTGATAGTTTAATTATTAACAAATAAATATCAATAACACTACCTCCTCACTGACAGTTTAATAGTTAACAAATAAACATTAATAACACTACTTCCTCACTGATAGTATAAATATTAACAAATAAACATCAATAACACTACCTCCTTCCTCACTCATAGTTTAATTATGAAAAAATAAATATCAGTAACACTACCTCCTCACTGATAGTTTAATTATTAACAAAAAAAACAGCATTAACACTACCTCTCACTGATAGTTAATTATTAACAAATAAACATCAATACCTCTACCTCCTCACTGATAGTTTAATAATTAACAAATAAACATCAATAAAACTACCTCCTCACTGATAGTTTAACAGTTAACAAATAAACATCAATAACACTACATCCTCACTGACAGTTTAATTATTAACAAATAAACATCAATAACACTACCTCCTCACTGACAGTTTAATTATTAACAAATAAAATACAATAACACTACCTCCTCAATGACGGTTTAATATTTAACAAATAAAAATAACTAAGATTACATCCTCACTGACGGTTTAATAGTTAAAAAATAAAGATCAATAACACTACCTCCTCACAGTAGTTTAACAGATAACAAATAAACATCAATAACACTACCTCCTCACTGAAAGTTAATTATTAACAAATAAACATCAATAACACTACCTCCTCACTGATAGTTAATTATTAACAAATAAACACCAATAACACTACCTCCTCACTAAAAGTCAATTATTAAAAATATACATCAGTAACACTACCTCCTCACTGATAGTTTAATTATTAACAAATAAACATCAATAACACTACATCCTCACCAGTAGTATAAATATTAAGAAATAAAAATAAATAACACTACCTCCTCACTGATAGTTCAATTATTAACAAATAAACAATAATAACACTACCTCCTCACTGGTAGTTTAAATATAAAGAAATAAATATCAATAAACCTACCTTCTCATGATAGTTTTATTATTAAGAAATAAACAACAATAACACTACCTTCTAATTGATGATTTAATAGTTAACAAATAAACATCAGTAACACTACCTCCTCACTGATAGTTTAAAAGTT
Organism: Tachypleus tridentatus; assembly: GCF_004210375.1. NCBI lineage: Eukaryota > Metazoa > Arthropoda > Merostomata > Xiphosura > Limulidae > Tachypleus > Tachypleus tridentatus. The sequence goes on along the minus strand of NC_134834.1, from coordinate 125,131,424 downwards.
AACAAATAAACATCAATAACACTACCTCCTCACTGACAGTTCAATTATTAACAAAACAAAATTAATAACACAACCTTCTCACTGGTAGTTTAATAGTTAACAAATAAACATCAGTAACATTACCTCCTCACTGACAGTTCAATTCTTAACAAATAAAGATTAATAACACTACCTTCTAACTGGTAGTTTAATAGTTAACAAATAAACATCAATAACACTACCTACTCACTGACGATTTAATAGTTAACAAATAAACATCAATAACAGTACCTCCTCACTGACAGTTTAATAGTTAACAAATAAACATCAATAACACTACCTCCTCACTGATAGTTTAATTATTAACAAATAAACATCAATAACACTACCTCCTCACTGATAGTTTAATTATTAAAAAATAAATATCAGTAACACTACCTCCTCATGATAGTTTAATTATTAACAAATAAACATCAGTAACACTTCCACCTCAATGAAAGATCAATTGTCAACAAATAAACATCAAAAACACTACCTCCTCACTGATAGTTTAATTATTAACAAATAAATATCAATAACACTACCTCCTCACTGACAGTATAATAGTTTACAATTAAACATCAATAACACTACCTCCTCACTGATAGTATAAATATTAACAAATAAACATCAATAACACTACCTCCTATCTTATAGTTTAATTATTAAAAAATAAATATCAGTAACACTACCTTCTCACTGATAGTTTAATTATTAACAAATAAACATCAATACCACTACCTCCTCACTGATAGTTTAATAGTTAACAAATAAACATCAATAAAACTACCTCCTCACTGATAGTTTAATAGCTAACAAATAAACATCAATAACACTACCTCCTCACTGACAGTTTAATTATTAACCAATAAACATAAATAACACTACCTCCTCACTGACAGTTTAATTATTAACAAATAAAAATAAATAACACTACCTCCTCACTGACGGTTCAATATTTAACAAATAAAAATAACTAACAGTACCTCCTCACTGACGGTTTAATAGTTAACAAATAAACATCAGAAACACTACCTCCTCACTGTAGTTTAACAGATAACAAATAAACATCAATTACACTACCTTCTCACTGATAGTTAATTATTAACAAATAAACACCAATAACACTACCTCCTCACTAAAAGTTAATTATTAAAAAATATACATCAGTAACACTACCTCCTCACTAACAGTTTAATTATTAACAAACAAACATCAATAACACTACCTCCTCACTGATAGTTTAATTATTAACAAATAAACATCAATAACACTACCTCCTCACTGATAGTATAAATATTAACAAATAAACATCAATAACACTACCTCCTCACTCATAGTTTAATTATTAAAAAATAAATATCAGTAACACTACCTCCTCACTAACAGTTTAATTAGTAACAAACAAACATCAATAACACTACATTCTCATTGACAGTTAATTGTTAACAAATAAACATCAATAACACTACTTCGTAACTGGTAGTTTAAATATTAAGAAATAAACATCAATAACACTACCTCCTGACTGATAGTTAATTATTAACAAATAAACATCAATAACACTACCTCCTCGCTGATAGTTTAATAGTTAACAAAAAAACATTAATAACACTACCTCCTCACTGGTAGTATAAATATTAAGAAATAAAAATAAATAACACTATCTCCTCACTGACAGTTCAATTATTAACAAATAAACATCAATAACACTACCTTGTCACCGAAAGTTTAAGTGTTAACAAATAAATATCAATAACACTACCTCCTCAATGAAAGTTCAATTGTCAACAAATAAACATCAATAACACTACCTCCTCACTGATAGTTTAATTATTAACAAATAAATATCAATAACACGACCTCCTCACTGACAGTTTAATAGTTAACAAATAAACATCAATAACACTACCTCCTCACTGATAGTATAAATATTAACAAATAAACATCAATAACACCACCTCCTCACTCATAGTTTAATTATTAAAAAATAAATATCAGTAACACTACCTCCTCACTGATAGTTTAATTATTAACAAATAAACATCAGTAACACTACCTCCTCACTGATAGTTAATTATTAACAAAAAACATCAATACCTCTACCTCCTCACTGATAGGTTAATAGTTAACAAATAAACATCAATAAAACTACCTCCTCACTGATAGTTTAATAGTTCACAAATAAACATAACTAACACTTATCCTCACTGATAGTTTAACAGTTAACAAATAAACATCAATAACACTACCTCCTCACTGACAGTTTAATTATTAACAAATAAACATCAATAACACTACCTCCTCACTGACAGATTAATTATTAACAAATAAAAATCAATAACACTACCTCCTCACTGACGGTTTAATATTTAACAAATAAAAATAACTAAGAGTACCTCCTCACTGACGGTTTAATAGTTAATAAATAAAGATCAATAACACTACCTCCTCACAGTAGTTTAACAGATAACAAATAAACATCAATAAGACTACCTCCTCACTGAAAGTTAATTATTAACAAACAAACATCAATAACACTACCTCCTCACAGTAGTTTAACAGATAACAAATAAACATCAATAACACTATATCCTCACTAGTAGTATAAATATTAAGAAATAAAAATAAATAACACTACCTCCTCACTGACAGTTCAATTATTAACAAATAAACAATAATAACACTACCTCCTCACTGGTAGTTTAAATATAAAGAAATAAACATCAATAAACCTACCTTCTCATGATAGTTTAATTATTAAGAAATAAACATCAATAACACTACCTTCTAATTGATGATTTAATAGTTAACAAATAAACATCAGTAACACTACCTCCTCACTGATAGTTTAAAAGTTAACAAATAAACATCAATAACACTACCTCCTCACTGACAGTTCAATTATTAACAAAAAAAAATTAATAACACAACCTTCTCACTGGTAGTTTAATAGTTAACAAATAAACATCAGTAACATTACCTCGTCACTGACAGTTCAATTCTTAACAAATAAAGATTAATAACACTACCTTCTAACTGGTAGTTTAATAGTTAACAAATAAACATCAATAACACTACCTACTCACTGACGATTTAATAGTTAACAAATAAACATCAATAACAGTATCTCCACACTGACAGTTTAATAGTTAACAAATAAACATCAATAACACTACCTCCTCACTGATAGTTTAATTATTAACAAATAAACATCAATAACACTACCTCCTCATTGATAGTTTAATTATTAAAAAATAAATATCAGTAACACTACCTCCTCATGATAGTTTAATTATTAACAAATAAACATCAGTAACACTTCCTCCTCAATGAAAGATCAATTGTCAACAAATAAACATCAAAAACACTACCTCCTCACTAATAGTTTAATTATTAACAAATAAATATCAATAACACTACCTCCTCACTGACAGTATAATAGTTTACAATTAAACATCAATAATACTACCTTCTCACTGATAGTTTAAATATTAAAAAATAAATATCAGTAACACTACCTTCTCACTGATAGTTTAATTATTAACAAATAAACATCAATAAAACTACCTCCTCACTGATAGTTTAATAGTTAACAAATAAACATCAATAACACTACCTCCTCACTGACAGTTTAATTATTAACCAATAAACATAAATAACACTACCTCCTCACTGACAGTTTAATTATTAACAAATAAAAATAAATAACACTACCTCCTCACTGACGGTTCAATATTTAACAAATAAAAATAACTAACAGTACCTCCTCACTGACGGTTTAATAGTTAACAAATAAACATCAGAAACACTACCTCCTCACTGTAGTTTAACAGATAACAAATAAACATCAATTACACTACCTTCTCACTGATAGTTAATTATTAACAAATAAACACCAATAACACTACCTCCTCACTAAAAGTTAATTATTAAAAAATATACATCAGTAACACTACCTCCTCACTAACAGTTTAATTATTAACAAACAAACATCAATAACACTACCTCCTCACTGATAGTTTAATTATTAACAAATAAACATCAATAACACTACCTCCTCACTGATAGTTTAATTATTAACAAATAAACATCAATAACACTACCTCCTCACTCATAGTTTAATTATTTAAAAATAAATATCAGTAACACTACCTCCTCACTAACAGTTTAATTAGTAACAAACAAACATCAATAACACTACATCCTCATTGACAGTTAATTGTTAACAAATAAACATCAATAACACTACTTCGTAACTGGTAGTTTAAATATTAAGAAATAAACATCAATAACACTACCTCCTCACTGATAGTTAATTATTAACAAATAAACATCAATAACACTACCTCCTCGCTGATAGTTTAATAGTTAACAAATAAACATTAATAACACTACCTCCTCACTGGTAGTATAAATATTAAGAAATAAAAATAAATAACACTATCTCCTCACTGACAGTTCAATTATTAACAAATAAACATCAATAACACTACCTTGTCACCGAAAGTTTAAGTGTTAACAAATAAATATCAATAACACTACCTCCTCAATGAAAGTTCAATTGTCAACAAATAAACATCAATAACACTACCTCCTCACTGATAGTTTAATTATTAACAAATAAATATCAATAACACGACCTCCTCACTGACAGTTTAATAGTTAACAAATAAACATCAATAACACTACCTCCTCACTGATAGTATAAATATTAACAAATAAACATCAATAACACTACCTCCTCACTCATAGTTTAATTATTAAAAAATAAATATCAGTAACACTACCTCCTCACTGATAGTTTAATTATTAACAAATAACATCAATACCTCTACCTCCTCACTGATTGGTTAATAGTTAACAAATAAACATCAATAAAACTACCTCCTCACTGATAGTTTAATAGTTCACAAATAAACATAACTAACCTTTATCCTCACTGATAGTTTAACAGTTAACAAATAAACATCAATAACACTACCTCCTCACTGACAGTTTAATTATTAACAAATAAACATCAATAACACTACCTCCTCACTGACAGTTTAATTATTAACAAATAAAAATCAATAACACTACCTCCTCACTGACGGTTTAATATTTAACAAATAAAAATAACTAAGAGTACCTCCTCACTGACGGTTTAATAGTTAACAAATAAAGATCAATAACACTACCTCCTCACAGTAGTTTAACAGATAACAAATAAACATCAATAAGACTACCTCCTCACTGAAAGTTAATTATTAACAAACAAACATCAATAACACTACCTCCTCACTGATAGTTAATTATTAACAAATAAAGATCAATAACACTACCTCCTCACAGTAGTTTAACAGATAACAAATAAACATCAGTAACACTACATCCTCACTAACAGTTTAATTATTAACAAACAAACATCAATAACACTACCTCCTCACTGATAGTTTAATTATTAACAAATAAACATCAATAACACAACCTTCACAGTGACGATTTAATAGTTAACAAATAAACATCAATAACACTACATCCTCACTGATAGTTTAAAAGTTAACAAATAAACATTAATAACACTACCTCCTCACTGACAGTTCAATTATTAACAAATAAACAATTATAACACTACCTCCTCACTGGTAGTTTAAATATAAAGAAATAAACATCAATAAACCTACTTTCTCATGATAGTTTAATTATTAAGAAATAAACATCAATAACACTACCTTCTAACTGATGATTTAATAGTTAACAAATAAACATCAGTAACACTACCTCCTCACTGATAGTTTAAAAGTTAACAAATAAACATCAATAACACTACTTCCTCACTGACAGTTCAATTATTAACAAAAAAAATTAATAACACTACCTGCTCACTGGTAGTTTAATAGTTAACAAATAAACATCAGTAACATTACCTCCTCACTGACAGTTCAATTCATAACAAATAAAGATTAATAACACTACCTTCTAACTGGTAGTTTAATAGTTAACAAATAAACATCAATAACACTACCTTCTCACTGACGGTTTAATAGTTAACAAATAAACATCAATAACACTACCTTTTCACTGACGGTTCAATATTTAACAAATAAAAATAACTAAGAGTACCTCCTCACTGACGGTTTAATAGTTAAAAAATAAAGATCAATAACACTACCTCCTCACAGTAGTTTAACAGATAACAAATAAACATCAATAACACTATCTCCTCACTGACAATTCAATTCTTAACAAATAAACATTAATAACATTACCTTGTCACTGATAGTTTAATTATTAACAAATAAACATCGATAACACTACCTCCTCACTGATAGTTTAATAGTTAACAAATAAACATCAATAACACTACCTCCTCACTGATAGTTTAATTATTAACAAATAAATATCAGTAACACTACCTCCTCACTGATAGTTTAATTATTAACAAATAAACAGCAGTAAAACTACCTCCTCACTGATAGTTTAATAGTTAACAAATAAATATCAATAACACTACCTCCTCACTGATAGTTTAATTGTTAAGAAATAAACATCAATAACCCTAACTCTTCAGTGATAGTTTTATTGTTAGCAGATAAACGATACAGTAAACATCTGAATGAAACCAAGTGTATATTTATTTCTGTTGCTGGACAGTTAGTTCCATATTTTCCCAAACTAAAATGCTTGATAATATGAAGCGTAAGCTTTTTTAACATTACCATGTATATGGTTCCTACAGTTTAATATTATAACTAACTTCTCAGAGAGAAAAATTTATACTAAAACTTAATACTAATTAATATGATTCGAAACATGTTGTTCATCGTCTGTTAAACATTTATCCCCCTTGTGGTGTAAAATATAAACCAATGTTTATAATATGTCAAAATTGAATGTAGAAAGTTTATCACTTCTCTCATTTTGTAAGATCTTACACTGGTCTATTCTTGACAAGCAGGTGAATATTGGTAAGACATCATAAAAACATCACTTGGCCAGTCACGTTGTTTTAACTTAAATAATCTTCGGCTGAAGAAAAAAAATCGAAACTTTTATTAACAAACGAGAGTATTTACGCGTTGAACTCGAATACAGAACGATGTGTGAACGTAAGATCCGTCCAATAAGATCGCTGAACACCTGTAGATCATCGCCTTACGTGACCATGGCAACCAAGCGGCCCCTGTGTAACGAGATAAGTTCGACATTCGCGGCCACTTCTTACTCGTGGAATTGTTTTGAAATTTGCATAAGAATGGGTGCTTCCAATTACAATATGCCGCCCACTAACCGATCATGAGGACCATGTCCTGAAGACATATCGTGTATCCCACCACCCCCTTGTACAGGTTAAGGCAGTCAAGCCTTCAAAGAATTCACTGTTCAATAAATCTTCCAGTCCTTGATTACTAAGTCTGTTATTAGTTATTGTGTAAGTAGTCTAACACTGTCATATAATATGTGAAATTTATCATTTAATTTTTGTTTCTAAATAACTAAATTATTTGAACGGAGAGCAGCAGTTCCACATCTCTGTCTGACCAACCCTCTTACTAATAACAAGGAAATAGAACTCCTATCGTTGAATTCCGTGAGAGTAGGTGTGACTTTACAGCTCCTTCTACTATATAAGCAGACGGATTACTAAAATACTCCTCTTGTGTGTTAATATCACTCCATGGTTATTAAAATATTCCTCTTCTGTGTCTGAATAAGTAGACGGATTATTAAAATATTCCTCTTTGGTACACGAATTATTAAAATATTCCTCTTCTGTTTCTATACAAGTACACGGAATATTAAACCATTCCTATTTGGTGTCTATATAAGACCATGGATTATTAAAAATATTCCTCCTCTGTGTCTATATAAGTCAATGGATTATTAAAATATTCATTTTGTGTGTCTATATAGAAACATGGTTATTAAAATATTCCTCTTCTGTGTCTGAATAAGTAAACGCATTATTAAAATATTCCTTTCGGGGTCAATATAAGTACACGAATTATTAAAATATTCCTCTTTGGTGTCAATATAAGACCATGGATTATTCAAAATATTCCTCTTCTGTCTCTATATAAGTACACGGATTATTAAAATATTCCTTTTGGGGTCTATATAAGTACAAGAATTATTAAAATATTCCTCTTCTGTCTCTATATAACTACACGAACTATTAAAAAATTCCTCTTCTGTGTCTATATAAGTATACGGATTATTAATATAATCCTCTTCTGTGTTTGTATAAGTAAACGCATTATTAAAATATTCCTTTCGGGGTCTATATAAGTACAAGAATTATTAAAATATTCCTCTTCTGTGTCTATATAAGTAGACGGATTATTAAAATATGCCTCTTCTGTGTCTATATAAGTACACGGATTATTAAACTATTCCTCTTCTGTCTCTATATAAGTTCACGGATTATTAAAATAATCCTTTTTGGTGTCTACATAAGACCATGGATTATTAAAAATATTCCCCCTCTGTGTCTATATACAAACATGGTTATTAAAATATTCCTCTTCTGTGTCTGAATAAGTAAACGCATTATTAAAATATTCCTTTCGGGGTCTATATAAGTACAAGAATTATTAAAATATTCCTCTTCTGTCTCTATATAACTACACGGTTATTAAAATATTCCTCATTGGTGTCTACATAAGTACACGAATTATTAAAAAATTCCTCTTCTGTGTCTATAAAAGTCCATGGAATATTAAAATATTCCTCTTGTGTCTCTATATAAGTAGACGGATTATTAAAATATTTACCTCCTCTGTCTATATAAGTATACGAATTATTAAAATATTCCTCTTCTGTCTCTATATAAGTACACGGATTATTAAAATATTTTTCTTTGGAGTCTATATAAGTAGATGGATTATTAAAATATGCCTCTTCTGACCATATATAAATACACGGATTATCAAACTATTCCTCTTTGGTGTCTATATAAGGACATGGTTATTAAAATATTCCTCTTCTGTGTTTATATATAAGTGGACGGATTATTAAAATATTCCTCTTTGGTGTCTTTCTAAGGACATGGTTATTAAAATATTCCTCTTCTGTGTCTATATAAGTAGACGGATTATTAAAATATTCCTCTTTTGTCTCTATATAAATAGAAGGATTATTAAAATATTTACCTCCTCTGTCTACATAAGTAGACGGATTGTTGAAATATTTCCCTCCTGTGTCTATATAGGTAAACAGATTATTAAAATATGTCTCTTCTGCCTCTATATAAGAACACGGATTATTAAAATATTCCTCTTTGGTGTCTTTCTAAGGACATGGTTATTAAAATATTCCTCTTCTGTGTCTATATAAATAGACGGATTATTAAAATATTCCTCTTTGGTGTCAATATAAGACCATGGATTTTTTCAAAATATTCCTCTTCGGTGTCTATATAAGTATACGAATTATTAAAATATTTCTCTTCTGTCTCTATATAAGTACACGAATTATTAAAATATTCCTCTTTGGTGTCTATAAAGGACATGGTTATTAAAATATTCCTCATTGGTGTCTATATAAGTACACGGATTATTAAAATATTACTCTTCTGTGTCTATCTATATAAGTAGACGGATTGTTGAAATATTTCCTCCTGTTTCTATATTAGTGTACGGATTATTAAAACATTCCTCTTCTGTCTCTATATAAGTACACGGATTATTAAATTTTTCCTGTTTGGTGTCTATATAAATACACGTATTATTAAAATATTCCTATTTGGAGACTATAGGAGTCTACGGATCATAAAAATTATTCCTCTTTTGTGTCTATATAAATCCATGGTTTATTAAAATATTCCTCTTTGGAGTCTATATAAGTAAACGGATTATTAAAATATGCCTCTTATGTCTCTATATAAGAACACGGATTATTAAAATATTCCTCTTTGGTGTCTACATAAGACCATGGATTATTAAAATATTCCTCTTCTGTGTCTGTATAAGTAGACAGATTATAAAAATAATTCTCATCTGTGCCTAAATAAGTACATTAATATTTAAAATATTCGTCTTCTGTTTCTATAAAAAAACATATTTTTGATCTGTAAAATTTCTATACATATTGAGACTGTATACATATATTTACCCTGGGTAAATACTCTCACTCTTTTCTGTAACTTTTATGTAAACAGGCACACACTCTATGTTCCTCTAACTGTTATGAAAACACAGTAACACTGTAGTTCACACTCTCTATGTAAGCAGTCACACACTCTATATCTCTCTAAATATTATGTAAATACCGTAACACAATTTCTGTCTTACACTGTATGTTTCTCTACATGTTAGGTAAACACTGTAACACTATTTCTAACTCTGTATGTAAACAGTCACACACTCTATGTTTCTCTAAATGTTATGTAAACACTGAAACACTATTTCAAACTCTGTATGTAAACAGTCACACAATCTATGTTTCTCTAACTTTTATGTAAACACCGTAACACTCTCTATTTCTCTAACTTTTATGTAAACACCGTAACACTCTCTATGTCTCTATAACTGTTATGTGACCACTGTAACATTATTTGTAACACTGTATGTAAACAGTCACACACTCTATCTTTTTCTGTTAGGTAAATACCGTAACACTATTTCTGTCTTATTCTGTATGTGAACAGTCACACACTATATGTTTCTCTGTTATGTAAACACTGTAACAATCTATTTCTAACTCTGTATGTAAACAGCCACGAACATTATGTTTCTCTAACTGCTATGTAAACGCTATAACACTATTTCTAACTATGTATGTAAACAGTCACACACACTATGTTTCTCTAACTGTTATGTAAACACTGTAACACTATTTCTTACTCAGTATGTAAACAGTCTGTCTAACTCTATATGTAAATAATCACCCACTCTCTGTTTCTCTAACTGGTATATAAGCACTATAACACTATTTCTGTCTTACTCTCTATGTAAACAGTCAGAAACTATGTTTCTGTAACTGGTATATAACGACTGTAACACTCTATTTCTAACCCTGTATGTAAACAGTCACACACTGTATATTTCTCTGTTATGTAAACACCGTAACACAATTTTTGTCTTCCTCTGTATGTTTCTCTACATGTTAGGTAAACACTGTAACACTATTTCTAACTCTGTATGTAAACAGTCACACACTCTATGTTTCTCTAAATGTTATGTAAACACTGAAACACTATTTCAAACTCTGTATGTAAACAGTCACACAATCTATGTTTCTCTAACTTTTATGTAAACACCGTAACACTCTCTATTTCTCTAACTTTTATGTAAACACCGTAACACTCTCTATGTCTCTATAACTGTTATGTGACCACTGTAACATTATTTGTAACACTGTATGTAAACAGTCACACACTCTATCTTTTTCTGTTAGGTAAATACCGTAACACTATTTCTGTCTTATTCTGTATGTAAACAGTCACACACTATATGTTTCTCTGTTATGTAAACACTGTAACAATCTATTTCTAACTCTGTATGTAAACAGCCACGAACATTATGTTTCTCTAACTGCTATGTAAACGCTATAACACTATTTCTAACTATGTATGTAAACAGTCACACAATCTATGTTTCTCTAACTTTTATGTAAACACCGTAACACTCTCTATTTCTCTAACTTTTATGTAAACACCGTAACACTCTCTATGTCTCTATAACTGTTATGTGACCACTGTAACATTATTTGTAACACTGTATGTAAACAGTCACACACTCTATCTTTTTCTGTTAGGTAAATACCGTAACACTATTTCTGTCTTATTCTGTATGTAAACAGTCACACACTATATGTTTCTCTGTTATGTAAACACTGTAACAATCTATTTCTAACTCTGTATGTAAACAGCCACGAACATTATGTTTCTCTAACTGCTATGTAAACGCTATAACACTATTTCTAACTATGTATGTAAACAGTCACACACACTATGTTCCTCTAACTGTTATGTAAACACTGTAACACTATTTCTTACTCAGTATGTAAACAGTCTGTCTAACTCTATATGTAAATAATCACCCACTCTCTGTTTCTCTAACTGGTATATAAGCACTATAACACTATTTCTGTCTTACTCTCTATGTAAACAGTCAGAAACTATGTTTCTGTAACTGGTATATAACGACTGTAACACTCTATTTCTAACCCTGTATGTAAACAGTCACACACTGTATATTTCTCTGTTATGTAAACACCGTAACACAATTTTTGTCTTCCTCTGTATGAAAAGACACACATACACACTATATTTCTCTTAACTGTTGTGTAAACACTGTAACACTATTTCTGTCTTACTCTATATATAAACAGTCACACATTCTATGTTTCTCTAAGTGACTGGTAAACACAGTTACACCATTTCTTACTGTGTATGAAAACAGTCAAACACTATATGTTTCTCTAACTATTATGTAAACAGTGTAACACTATTTTTTACTCTGTATGTAAACAGTCATACACTCTATGTTTCTCTAACTGTTATGTAAACACCGTAACACTCTCTATTTCTCTAACTCATATGTAAGCACTGTAACACTAGTTCCGTCTTACTCTGTATGTAAACAGTCACACATTCTATGTTTCTCTGTATGTAACTGTCTAGTAAACACAGTTACACCATTTCTTACTGTGTATGAAAACAGTCAAACACTCCATGTTTCTCTAACTATTATGTAAACACTTTAACACTATTTTTTACTCTGTATGTAAACAGTCACTCACTACGTTTCTCTAACTATTATGTAAACACTCTAATACTATTTTTAACTCTGTATGTAAAGAGTCACACACTATGTTTCTGTAACTCTTATGTAAACACTCTAACACTATTTCTTACTCTCTATGGAAACAGGCACAAAATATGTTTCTGAAACTGTTATGTAAACAGTCACACACTCTATGTTTCTCTAACCGTTATGTAAACACCATAACATTCTTTCTTACTCTGCATGTAACAGTCACACACTCTATGTTTTTCTAACTGTTACGTGAACACCGTTACACTCTATTTCCCTAACTGTTACGTAAACATTGTAATACTATTTCTGTCTTACACTGTATGTAAACAGTCACACACTATATTTGTATAACTGTTATGTAACGACTGTAACACTATTTCTATCCCTGTATGTAAACAGTCACACACTCTATATTTCTCTGACTGTTATGTAAACACCCTAACACTATTTCTGTCTTACGCTTTATTTAAAGAGTCACACACTCTATATCTTTGTAACTCTTATGTAAGCACCGTAACACTATTTCTGTTTCACTCTGTACGTAAACAGTCACACACTATATTCCTATAACTGTTACGTAACCACTGTAACACTATTTCTAACTGTGTATGTAAACAATCACACACTCTATGTTTCATTAACTGTTATGTAAGCACCGTAACACTATTTCTAACTCTGTGTGTAAACAGTCACACACTATGTTTCTCTAAATATTATGTAAACACTATTTCTTACTCTGAATGTAAATAGTCACAGAATCTATGTTTCTCTAACTGTAAACATTTTAACACTATTTCTAACCCTGTATGTAAAGAGTCAAACACTCTATATGTGTTATTTAAATACTGTAACATTAATTCTCTATTACTCTGTATGTAAACAGTCATACACTCTATGTTTCTCTAACTGTTATGTAAACACCGTAACACTCTATTTCATATTCTCCATGTAAACAGTCACACACTCTATGTTTCTCTAACTGTTACGTAAACACCGTTACACTCTCTATTTCTCTAACTGTTATGTAAGCACTGTAACACTAGTTCTGTCTTACTCTCTATGGAAACAGTCACACATTATATTTTTTGTCATGTAAGCATTGTAACACTCTATTTTAAATTCTGTATGTAAACAGTCACCCACTATGTTTCTCTAACTGTTATGTAAACAATGTAACACAATTTCTAACTCTGTATGTAAACAGACACACACTCTATGTTTCTCTAACTGCTATATAAGAACCGTAACACTATTTTTGTATTACTCTGTATGTAAACAGTCACACACTATATGTTTCTCTGTTATATAAACACTGTAACAATCTATTTCTAATTCTGTATGTAAACAGCAACGAACATTGTTTCTCTAACTGCTATGTAAACGCTATAACACTATTTCTAACTATGTATGTAAACAGTCACACACACTATGTTCCTCTAACTGTTATGTAAACACTGTAACACTATTTCTTACTCAGTATGTAAACAGTCTGTCTAACTCTATATGTAAATAATCACCCACTCTCTGTTTCTCTAACTGGTATATAAGCACTATAACACTATTTCTGTCTTACTCTCTATGTAAACAGTCAGAAACTATGTTTCTGTAACTGGTATATAACGACTGTAACACTCTATTTCTAACCCTGTATGTAAACAGTCACACACTGTATATTTCTCTGTTATGTAAACACCGTAACACAATTTTTGTCTTCCTCTGTATGAAAAGACACACATACACACTATATTTCTCTTAACTGTTATGTAAACACTGTAACACTATTTCTGTCTTACTCTGTATGTAAACAGTCACACATTCTATCTTTCTCTAACTGTCTGGTAAACACAGTTACACCACTTCTTACTGTGTATGAAAACAGTCAAACACTCTATGTTTCTCTACCTGTTATTAAACACTGTAACACTATTTATATCCCTGTATGTAAACAGTAACACACTCTATGTCTTTGTAACTGTTACGTAACCACTGTAACACTATTTCTAACTCTGTATGTAAACAATCACACACTCTATGTTTCATTAACTGTTATGTAAGCACCGTAACACTATTTCTTACTCAGTATGTAAACAGTCTCTCTAACTCTATATGTAAATAATCACCCACTCTCTGTTTCTCTAACTGGTATATAAGCACTATAACACTATTTCTGTCTTACTCTCTATAAACAGTCAGAAACTATGTTTCTGTAACTGTTATATAACGACTGTAACACTCTATTTCTAACCCTGTATGTAAACAGTCACACACTGTATATTTCTCTGTTATGTAAACACCGTAACACAATTTTTGTCTTCCTCTGTATGAAAAGACACACATACACACTATATTTCTCTTAACTGTTGTGTAAACACTGTAACACTATTTCTGTCTTACTCTATATATAAACAGTCACACATTCTATGTTTCTCTAAGTGACTGGTAAACACAGTTACACCATTTCTTACTGTGTATGAAAACAGTCAAACACTATATGTTTCTCTAACTATTATGTAAACAGTGTAACACTATTTTTACTCTGTATGTAAACAGTCATACACTCTATGTTTCTCTAACTGTTATGTAAACACCGTAACACTCTCTATTTCTCTAACTCATATGTAAGCACTGTAACACTAGTTCCGTCTTACTCTGTATGTAAACAGTCACACATTCTATGTTTCTCTGTATGTAACTGTCCAGTAAACACAGTTACACCATTTCTTACTGTGTATGAAAACAGTCAAACACTCCATGTTTCTCTAACTATTATGTAAACACTCTAATACTATTTTTAACTCTGTATGTAAAGAGTCACACACTATGTTTCTGTAACTCTTATGTAAACACTGTAACAGTATTTCTTACTCTCTATGGAAACAGGCACAAAATATGTTTCTGTAACTGTTATGTAAACAGTCACACACTCTATGTTTCTCTAACCGTTATGTAAACACCATAACATTCTTTCTTACTCTGCATGTAAACAGTCACACACTCTATGTTTTTATAACTGTTACGTGAACACCATTACACTCTATTTCCCTAACTGTTACGTAAACATTGTAATACTATTTCTGTCTTACACTGTATGTAAACAGTCACACACTCTATATTTCTCTGACTGTTATGTAAACACCCTAACACTATTTCTGTCTTACGCTTTATGTAAAGAGTCACACACTCTATATCTTTGTAAGTCTTATGTAAGCACCGTAACACTATTTCTGTCTTACTCTGTACGTAAACAGTCACACACTATATTCCTATAACTGTTACGTAACCACTGTAACACTATTTCTAACTCTGTATGTAAACAATCACACACTCTATGTTTCATTAACTGTTATCTAAGCACCGTAACACTATTTCTATCTCTGTGTGTAAACAGTCACACACTATGTTTCTCTAAATGTTATGTAAACACTATAACACTATTTCTTATTCTGAATGTAAATAGTCACAGAATCTATGTTTCTCTAACTGTAAACACTTTAACACTATTTCTAACTCTGTATGTAAAGAGTCAAACACTCTATATGTGTTATTTAAATACTGTAACATTAATTCTCTATTACTTTGTATGTAAACAGTCATACACTCTATGTTTCTCTAACTGTAAACACTTTAACACTATTTCTAACACTGTATCTAAAGAGTCAAACACTCTATATGTGTTATTTAAATACTGTAACATTAATTCTCTATTACTCTGTATGTAAATAGTCACACAATCTATGTTTCTCTAACTGTAAACACTTTAACACTATTTCTAACCCTGTATGTAAACAGTCATACACTCTATGTTTCTCTAACTGTTACGTAAACACCGTTACACTCTCTATTTCTGTAACTGTTATGTAAGCACTGTAACACTAGTTCTGTCTTACTCTCTATGGAAACAGTCACACATTATATTTTTTGTCATGTAAACATTGTAACACTGTAATTTTAATTCTGTATGTAAACAGTCACCCACTATGTTTCTCTAACTGTTATGTAAACACTGTAACACTATTTTTAACTCTGTATGTAAACAGTCACACACTATGTTTCTGTAACTCTTATGTAAACACTCTAACACCATTTCTTACTCACGATGTAAACAATCACAGAATCTATATTTCTCTACTGTTATGTAAACACCGTAATATTATTTCTGTCTTTATCTGTACGTAAAAAGACGCACACTCTATAGTTCTGTAACTGTTATGTAAACACTATAACACTGTAGTTCATACTCTATGTAAGCAGTCACACAATCTTTGAATCTCTAACTATTATGTAAATACCGTAACACAATTTCTGTTCTACATTGTATATAAACAGTCACACACTCTTTGTCTCTCTAACTATTATGTAAATACCGTAACACAATTTCTGTTCTACATTGTATGTAAACAGTCACACACTCTATGTTTCTCTACATGTTAGGTAAACACTGTAACTCTATTTCTAACTCTGTATGTAAAGAGTCACACACTCTATGTTTCTCTAACTGTTATGTAAGCACCGTAACAGTATTTCTAACCCCGTATGTAAACAGTCTGACACGCTATGTTTCTCTAACTGTTACGTACACACTGTAAAATTATTTCTGTATGACTGTATGTAAACAGCCACACACTATGTTCCTCTAACTGTAATGTAATCACCGTAACACTCTATTTCATACTGTGTATGTAAACAGTCACACAATATATTTCTATAACTGTTATGTAACCATTGTAACATTATTTGTAACACTGTATGTAAACAGTCACACACTCTATATTTATCTGTTATGTAAATACTGTAACACTAATTCTGTATTACTGTGTATGTAAACAGTCATACACTCTGTGTTTCTCTAACTGTTAAGTAAAACTGTAACACTATTTGTGTCTTACTTTCTGTGTAAATTGTCACACACTCTATGTTTTTCTTTTATGTAAACAGAGAAACACTCGATTTCGAACTGTGTATGTAAACAGTCACACACTCGATGTTTCTCTAACTGTTATATAAGCACTGTAACACTATTTCTGTCTTCCTCTGTATGTAAACAGTCACACTCTCTATGTTTCTCTAATTGTTATCTGAGCACGGAAACATTATTTCTGTCTTACTCTGTATGAAAACAGTCACACACTCTATATTTATCTAACTGTTATGTAAACACCGTACCACTATTTCTGTCTTATTCTGTATGTAAACACTCAAAGACACTATATTTCTCTTAATGTTATTTAAGCACCGTAACACTATTTCTACCTCTGCATGTAAAGAATCACACACTCTATGTTTCTCTTAACTGTTATGTAAGCACCGTAACACTATTTGTACACTGGATGTAAACAGTCACACACTCCACGTTTTTCTAATTAATATGTAAACACTATAACACTCTATTTGTAACCCTATATATGAACAGTCACACACTCTATATTTATCTAACTGTCATATAAGCACCGTAACACTATTTCTAACTGTGTATGTAAAAAATCTCACTCTTTATTTCTCTAACTGTTATGTGACCACTGTAACATTATTTGTAACACTGTATGTAAACAGTCACACACTCTATCGTTTTCTGTTATGTAAACACCGCAACTCTATTTCTGTCTTACTCTGTATGTAAACAGTCATACACTCTACGTTTCACTAACTGTTACGTAAACACTGTAACACTCTATTTCTAACTCTGTATGTAAAGAGTTACAAACTATGTTTCTCTAACTGTAATGTAATCACCGTAACACTCGATTTCTAGCTCTGTAAGTAAACAGTAACACACTATATGTTTCTCTAACTGTTATGTAAACAATGTAACACTATGTCTAACTCTGTATGTAAACAGTAACACACTATATATTTCTCTAACTGTTATGTAAACAATGTAACACTATTTCTAACTTTGTATGTAAACAGTCACACACTCTATGTTTCTCTAACTGTTATGTAAACACTGTAACACTATTTCTTACTCAGTATGTAAACAGTCTGTCAAACTGTGTATGTAAATAATCACACACTCTCTGTTTCTCAAACTGTTATATAAGCACTATAACACTATTTCTGTCTTACTCTCTATGTAAACAGTCACAAACTATGTTTCTGTAACTGTTATGTAAACACCGTAACTCTCTTTCTTACGCTGCAAGTAAACAGTCACACACTCAATGATTTTCTAACTGTTACGTGAACACTGTTACACTCTATTTCTCTAACTGTTATGTAAACACTGTAACACTATTTCTGTCTTACTCGGTATGTAAACAGTTACACATTCTATGTTTCTCTAACTGTTATATAAACACAGTTACATTCTATTTCTTACTCTGTATGTAAACATCCATACACTCTATGTTTTTCTAACTGTTATGTAAACACTGTAACACTATTTCTTACTCTGCATGTAAACAGTCACACACTCTATGTTTCTCTAACTGTTACGTGAACACCGTTACAATCTATTTCCCTAACTTTTACGTAAACATTGTATACTATTTCTGTCTTACTCTGTATGTAAACAGTTACACATTCTATCTTTCTCTAACTGTCTGGTAAACACAGTTACACCACTTCTTACTGTGTATGAAAACAGTCAAACACTCTATGTTTCTCTACCTGTTATTAAACACTGTAACACTATTTATATCCCTGTATGTAAACAGTAACACACTCTATGTCTTTGTAACTGTTACGTAACCACTGTAACACTATTTCTAACTCTGTATGTAAACAATCACACACTCTATGTCTTTGTAACTGTTACGTAACCACTGTAACACTATTTCTAACTCTGTATGTAAACAATCACACACTCTATGTCTTTTGTAACTGTTACGTAACCACTGTAACACTATTTCTTACTCTGTATGAAAACAGTCACACATTCTACGTTTTTCTAAATGTTATATAAACACTGTAACACAAGTTCTTACTCTGTATGTAAACAGTCACACAATCTATGTTTCTCTAACTGTCTGGTAAACACAGTTACACCACTTCTTACTGTGTATGAAAACAGTCAAACACTCTATGTTTCTCTAACTATTATGTAAACACTGTAACACTATTTTTTACTCTGTATGTAAACAGTCACACACTCTGTTTATCTACCTGTTATTAAACACTGTAACACTATTTCTATCCCTGTATTTAAACAGTCACACACTCTATATTTCTCTGACTGTTATGTAAACACCCTAACACTATTTCTGTCTTACTCCGTATGTAAAGAGTCACAGACTCTATGTCTTTGTAACTCTTATGTAAACACTGAAACATTATTTCTGTCTTACTCTGTATGTAAACAGTCACACATTCTGTTTCTGAACCTGTTATTAAACACTGTAACACTATTTCTATCCCTGTATGTAAACAGTCACACACTCTATATTTCTCTGAATGTTATGTAAACACCCTGACATTATTTTTGTCTTACTCTGTCTGTAAACAGTCACACACTATGTTTCTCTAACTGTAATGTAATCACCGTAACACTATTTCTTACTCTGTATGTAAACAGTCACACATTCTATGTTTCTCTAACTGTTACGGAAACACCGTTACACTCTCTATTTCTCTAACTGTTATGTAAGCACTGTAACACTAGTTCTGTCTTACTCTCCATGGAAACAGTCACACATTATATTTTTTGTTATGTCAACACTGTAACATTCTATTTTTAATTCTGTATGTAAACAGTCACTCACTATGTTTCTGTAACTCTTATGTAAACACTGTAACACTATTTCTTACTCTCTATGGAAACAGTCACAAGCTATGTTTCTGTAACTGTTATGTAAACAGTCACACACTCTGTTTCTCTAACCGTTACGTGAACACCGTTACACTCTATTTCCCTAACTGTTATGTAAACACTGTAACACTACTTCTGTCTTACTCTGTATGTAAACAGTCACACATTCTATGTTTCTCTAACTATTATGTAAACACTATAACACTATTTTTTACTCTGTATGTAAACAGTCAAACACTCTGTTTCTCAACCTGTTATTAAACACTGTAATACTATTTCTATCCCTGTATGTAAACAGTCACACACTCTATATTTCTCTGAATGTTATGTAAACATCCTAACATTTTTTCTGTCTTACTCTGTATGTAAACAGTCACACATTCTATGTTTCTCTAAATGTTATGTAAACACTGTAACACTATTTCTTACTCTGTATGTAAACAGTCACACAATCTATGTTTCTCTAACTGTTATGTAAACATTTTAACACTATTTCTAACCCTGTATGTAAACAGTCACACAATCTATGTTTCTCTAACTGTTGTGTAAACATTTTAACACTATTTCTAACCCTGTATGTAAACAGTCAAACACTCTATATGTGATATTTAAATACTGTAACACTAATTCTCTATTAGTTTGTATTTTACCAGTCATACACTCTATGTTTCTCTAACTTTTACGTAAACACCGTTACACTCTCTATTTCTCTAACTGGTATGTAAGCACTGTAACACTAGTTCTGTCTTACTCTCTATGGAAACACTCACACATTATATTTTTTGTTATGTAAACACTGTAACACTCTATTTTTAATTCTGTATGTAAACAGTCACTCACTATGTTTCTGTAACTCTTATGTAAACACTCTAACACTATTTCTTACTCTCTATGTAAACAGTCACACACTCTATGTTTCTCTAACTGTTATGTAAAGACCGTAACAGTATTTCTGTCGTACTCTGTATGTAAACACACACACACTATTTCTCTTATCTATTATATAAGCACCGTAACACTATTTCTAACCGTGTATGTAAACAGTCACACACTCTGTGTTTCTCTAACTGTTATCTAAACACTATAACACTATTTCTAACCCTGTATGTAAACAGTCACAGACTCTATATTTCTCTGACTGTTATGTAAACACCGTAGCACTATTTCTGTCTTTATCTGTACGTATACAGACGCACACTCTATATTTCTCTAACTGTTATGTAAACGCTATAACACTGTAGTACATACTCTCTATGTAAGCAGTCACACACTCTATGTCTCTCTAACTATTATGTAAATACCGTAACACAATTTCTGTCTTACACTGCATGTAGACAGTCACACACAATGTTCCTCTAACTGTAATGTAATCACCGTAACACTATTTCTTACTCTGTATGTAAAGATTCACACATTCTATGTTTCTCTAAATGTTATGTAAACACTGGAACACTATTTCTTACTCTGTATGTAAACAGTCATACACTCTGTGTTTCTCTATCTGTTATGTAAACACTGTAACACTCTATTTCCTACTCTGATTGTAAACAGTCACACACTATGTTTTTCTGACTGTTACGTAAACACGGTTACACTCTCTATTTCTCTAACTGGTATGTAAGCACTGTAACACTAGTTCTGTCTTACTCTCTATGGAAACAGTCACACCTTAGATTTTTGTTATGTAAACACCATAACACTCTATTTTTAATTCTGTATGTAAACAGTCACTCACTATGTTTCTCTAACTGTTATGTAAACACTTTAACGCTATTTTTAACTCTGTATGTAAACAGTCACACACTATGTTTCTGTAACTCTGATGTAAAAACTGTAACACTATTTCTTACTCTGTTTGTAAAGAGTCACAAACTCTATGTTTCTCTAACTGTTATGTAAAGACTGTAACACTCTATTTCTAACTCTGTATGTAAACAGTCACACATTCTATGTTTCTCTAACTGTTATGTAAACACTGTAATACTATTTCTGTCTTACTCTGTATGTTAACAGTCACACACTATGTTTCTCTAACTGTTATGTAAACACTGTAACACTCTATTTCTAACTCTGTATGTAAAAAGTCACACACTCTATGTTTCTGTAACTGTTATGTAAACACTTTAATACTATTTCTGTCTTACTCTGTATGTAAACAGTCACACACACTATATTTCTCTTAACTGTTATATAAGCACCGTAACACTATTTCTGTCTTACTCTATATGTAAACAGTCACACACACTATATTTCTCTTAACTGTTATATAAGCACCGTAACACTATTTCTGTCTTACTCTATATGTAAACAGTCACACACTCTATGTTTCTCTAACTGTTATGTAAACATCGTAACACTTTAGACAGAAATTAGTTAGACAGAAATACAGTCACACACTCTATGTTTCTCGAACTGTTATGTAAAGACTGTAACACTCTATTTCTAACTCTGTATGTAAACAGTCACACATTCTATGTTTCTCTAACTGTTATGTAAACACTGTAATACTATTTCTGTCTTACTCTGTATGTTAACAGTCACACACTATGCTTCTCTAACTGTTATGTAAACACTATAACACTCTATTTCTAACTCTGTATGTAAAAAGTCACACACTCTATGTTTCTCTAACTGTTATGTAAACACTGTAATACTATTTCTGTCTTACTCTGTATGTAAACAGTTACACACTATGTTTCTCTAACTGTTATGTAAACACTGTAGTACTATTTCTGTCTTGCTCTGTATGTAAACACTCACACACACTATATTTCTCTTAACTGTTATATAAGCACCGTAACACTATTTCTGTCTTACTCTATATGTAAACAGTCACACACTCTATGTTTCTCTAACTGTTATGCAGACACTGTAACACTATTTCTTACTCTGTATGTAAACAGTCACACACTCTATGTTTCTCTAACTGTTATGTAAACATCGTAACACTTTAGACAGAAATTAGTTAGACAGAAATACAGTCACACACTCTGTGTTTCTCTAACTGTTATGTAAACATCGTAACACTTTAGACAGAAATTAGTCAGACAGAAATACAGTCACACACTCTATGTTTCTCTAACTGTTATGTAAACATCGTAACACTTTAGACAGAAATTAGTTAGACAGAAATACAGTCACACACTCTATGTTTCTCTAACTGTTATGTAAACATCGTAACACTTTAGACAGAAATACAGTCACACACTCTATGTTTCTCGAACTGTTATGTAAAGACTGTAACACTCTATTTCTAACTCTGTATGTAAACAGTCACACATTCTATGTTTCTCTAACTGTTATGTAAACACTGTAATACTATTTCTGTCTTACTCTGTATGTTAACAGTCACACACTATGCCTCTCTAACTGTTATGTAAACACTGTAACACTCTATTTCTAACTCTGTATGTAAAAAGTCACACACTCTATGTTTCTCTAACTGTTATGTAAACACTGTAATACTATTTCTGTCGTGCTCTGTATGTAAACACTCACACACACTATATTTCTCTTAACTGTTATATAAGCACCGTAACACTATTTCTGTCTTACTCTATATGTAAACAGTCACACACTCTATGTTTCTCTAACTGTTATGCAGACACTGTAACACTATTTCTTACTCTGTATGTAAACAGTCACACACTCTATGTTTCTCTAACTGTTATGTAAACATCGTAACACTTTAGACAGAAATTAGTTAAACAGAAATACAGTCACACACTCTATGTTTCTCTAACTGTTATGTAAACATCGTAACACTTTAGACAGAAATTAGTTAGACAGAAATACAGTCACACACTCTGTGTTTCTCTAACTGTTATGTAAACATCGTAACACTTTAGACAGAAATTAGTCAGACAGAAATACAGTCACACACTCTATGTTTCTCTAACTGTTATGTAAACATCGTAACACTTTAGACAGAAATTAGTTAGACAGAAATACAGTCACACACTCTATGTTTCTCTAACTGTTATGTAAACATCGTAACACTTTAGACAGAAATTAGTTAGACAGAAATACAGTCACACACTCTATGTTTCTCGAACTGTTATGTAAACTCTGTAGCACTCTATTTCTAACTCTGTATGTAAATAGTCTGACATTATAGATGTTTAAGAAAGGCCTGAAACTTACCTTTTATTCACTCCTCTGTTTCAACAAGGGTGTAACAACATAAAGCTTTCATGAAGGTACTTTTGAGTTTGAGAAATGCCTCCTCCTCTAGTGGCACGGACTTACAACGCTAGAAAGTGGTCTTAGGTATCTGTGATGGGCTCCACACAGATGGACCAATATGTAACTTTGTGCTTCACACGAGCGTTTTGTCGTACAGTATTATCATTAACCACAGTAATGGTTATTACTGTTTATTGATACAATATTTTAAATTACATTTGTTACCGATCTTGGATCATTAATTGTTGTTAGAGATGTAAAAAAAATACAAACCATTATATCCACCTCTTTGATGAGGACATTATAATTCACATAGTGTTCTTACAGCTCTCTCTCTTCTGAAGCTGTGTCGTCAAGGGTTGGCCAATAGTATAATGGTAAGGCGTTCATAATTTATGTACTATTATGACAGCTTTATCTTTTTTGAAGACGTGTAGCCAGTGATATGGTTGTGAGCTGATGGCTATCTAGCTGCAGCAACTGAAACAATATGGCTGTGAGCTGATGGCTATCTAGCGGCAGCAACTGAAACGATAGGGTTGTGAGCTGATGGCTATCTAGCAGCAGCAACTGAAACAATATGGCTGTGAGCTGATGGCTATCTAGCAGCAGCAACTGAAACGATATGGCTGTAAGCTGATGGCTATCTAGCAGCAGCAACTGAAACGATATGGCTGTGAGCTGATGGCTATCTAGCAGCAGCAACTGAAACGATATGGCTGTAAGCTGATGGCTATCTAGCAGCAGCAACTGAAACGATATGGTTGTGAGCTGATGGCTATCTAGCAGCAGCAACTGAAACGATATGGCTGTGAGCTGATGGCTATCTAGCAGCAGCAACTGAAACGATATGGCTGTGAGCTGATGGCTATCTAGCGGCAGCAACTGAAACAATATGGCTGTGAGCTGATGGCTATCTAGCGGCAGCAACTGAAACGATATGGCTGTGAGCTGATGGCTATCTAGCAGCAGCAACTGAAACGATATGGCTGTGAGCTGATGGCTATCTAGCAGCAGCAACTGAAACGATATGGCTGTGAGCTGATGGCTATCTAGCAGCAGCAACTGAAACGATATGGCTGTAAGCTGATGGCTATCTAGCAGCAGCAACTGAAACGATAGGGTTGTGAGCTGATGGCTATCTAGCAGCAGCAACTGAAACAATATGGCTGTGAGCTGATGGCTATCTAGCAGCAGCAACTGAAACGATATGGCTGTGAGCTGATGGCTATCTAGCAGCAGCAACTGAAACGATATGGCTGTGAGCTGATGGCTATCTAGCAGCAGCAACTGAAACGATATGGCTGTAAGCTGATGGCTATCTAGCAGCAGCAACTGAAACGATATGGCTGTGAGCTGATGGCTATCTAGCAGCAGCAACTGAAACGATATGGCTGTGAGCTGATGGCTATCTAGCAGCAGCAACTGAAACGATATGGCTGTGAGCTGATGGCTATCTAGCAGCAGCAACTGAAACGATATGGCTGTGAGCTGATGGCTATCTAGCAGCAGCAACTGAAACGATATGGCTGTAAGCTGATGGCTATCTAGCAGCAGCAACTGAAACGATATGGCTGTAAGCCTGAAGACAAAAGGTGGAAGAAGACTTTAGAAACGTCGTCAACTACACTTGCGTCTCCACAACAGGCAGTTACCGTCCATTTTACAAAGTTTCATCACGATATGCCCGTAAGTTGATTGCTATACAGTTGCATTCTTTCTACACTAATTGTCATTTCACTAAGTTCATTCATTCGTTTGAAACAACCTGTAAATCACCATCCGATTGACATCATCGAATGTATGTGACGTAACTGTAACTGTCCTAATTCATCACACCAGTCGAGTTGTTTCCTGACATTTTTATGCATAAAAAGAACGCAAGTGAAGAGCCACTTCTCTGTTTAAGACTCTAACAAGATGCAACTTTACGAGGAAGATTCATATATGTTATCGTAGCTTTTCCTTTGTCTGTAACACAACCTTCGTTTCGCGTCTCATAAATCTGTGATCATCAGAACTTTTAGGTATATGAAAACCGTTCCGCCATGAAACCGATAAAAAAAAACTTGCCGCCCTAAGATCCGGTTATTGATAAGATAGTGCGCGAAAGTCCGTTACTTGTTGGAATGGCGCTGTTTAATGGACCATTAGCGACCCAGTGCGGTGCCGCCTACAGTCTAGCCTATTTGTTATGTAGAATAGAAGGGTGGAAAAATATCAGACTTATAGCGGTTTTCGTTCTTGTCTGATGCAATAAATATTTAGACTACTTTGATGTATATGTTGTGGTACGTGGAGAAGTGAACGTGCTAACCCTAGTTTCAAACATCAGTGAATGGTACACTCTGCCAGACGCGAACTGTTTATATTTCAGACAAATAAACGATGTCTTTCATATTCCGGAGGTAAACATGTACCGTTTCAACTATGTCTAGTGACTGCTACAAATACGTCCATCATGTAGCCCTAAGACTTTCACGTTCTTTAAACTATTACATTAATAATCAGTGATATCGAGAAAACCCACTTCTAAAAAAAATATCTATGTAAAAATGGCTCGTTTGGGTTGAGAAAGGTTTTTACGTAGAGGAGTGAACAACGTTTCGACCTTCTTCGGTCATCGTCAGATTCACAAAGAAAGGAAGAGGTAACTGACCGGAAGCTGACCACATGTTTGAAAGAGGTTGTGTAACTGAGTGTCGGAATGTAGAGGGCGTGCTTAGATTTTTGAATATATAATTTTATATATTTATTTTATTACTATTATTTATTATATTATTTTTAATATAGGTATAAAGGCGTTCCTTTGTATTGGTTTATTTTGGGTTTGAGTTGTTGTATAAGTAAGGCTTCTTTAATTTTGCGTTTGTTTATGTTTGTTTCTTTATTTAGTATTTGAGTGTTTTCTATGATTATGTCGTGTTTATTTGATTTGCAGTGTTCGAAAAATGTGTGAAGGTGACTTATGTTCTTTGAATCTGGTTTCCATTTTTCTACTTGTTTCTCCAATATAGAAGTCGTGGCAGTTATCACATTGTATTTTATAAATAATGTTGGTGTGGTGTTTGTAAGTGTAGTTTTTACATAGTATAGACCTCAGTTTTGTGCCTGGTTTTTGACTAAATTTAGTATTAATTGGAATGTCATATTTTGTTACTAATTTTTGCCAAAGTTTACAGAAAAACTACTTAAAGCCATGTTGAACACAAAATACAAAGAACTACATGACTTACAAAAACAATAAATGAACCTAGATCATCAACTGGCATGCTGCATTAAACCAGAGATTTACGGACTTATACAACAAAACACAAACCAAATCAACACTAGGAACGACAGAGACAAAAAGATCTGCCACAGCAAAAAACTAGGGAAACTAAGATGTAAACAATAGAAAAGATATCAACACGACAAACCATTGACTAACCTCATAATTAACAGATCAGACCGACAATTAAGCACAAACGAGATAACCTACTTAACAAAGGACTCAACTTCGCAATAGCACCTAGGTACATTCCAACCATAGAAATCAAAACATGTTTAGAAGATCAAGCCAGGAGACTTGTCACACTTTCCACAGAAAACAATAACAAGGAAACAACAAAAAACAACCAACAGAAAGAAGACAACTTAGATAATTTTATTGACATCCAACAGCTAAACTTCCCAGAAAAAATTAAAAATTTATGTTTTCCAGAAACACCTAAAAACAACATCTTAAACGATTTTTTCAAAGAATTGTCTCACAAAACTATCAACATAATTTCATAAATCAGAAAGCTAAAAAACAATCTTACAAAAGGAGACATTAATTCCATTAAAAACCTAAAACAAGACAAAAACATAAAAATTCTAAATGCAGATAAAGGTAACGCTATAGTCATAATGAACACGAATGAATACATCCAAAAAAGGAAGAACATCCTATCAGACACAAACAAATTTAAACCAATACACACAACTCCAATAAACACACATGAAACGCAACTAAACAGAACACTACTAAAAATGAAAAAATCCAACACAATTTCACAAACACTTTATTCCTACCTACGTAAAACCGACTCACGCACACCACAAATATACGGCATCCCCAAACCTCATAAACCAGATTGTCCATTACGACCAATAATGTCCACATATGAATCGTTTAATTACAATCTTGGTAAATACATAGCATGGGCATTCTCCAAATATGTAACATCAGCCAACTCATTCATCAAAGACTCTTTTAATTTCAAGTCTAATCTAAATCAATTTAATCATAAAGCCTTAATAGCCAGTTTCGATGTTATATCCCTCTTTACAGAAGTTCCAACCACTGAAGCCTGCAAGATAGCTTTAGAACTCTATATCCGAGACCCTAACCCATCTATAGACATTCCCAGCAATCAATTAGCAACCCTCATAGAATTCACCACGATGAAGTCAAACTTCATGTTCAACAACCACAACTATATACAAACAAATGACCTAAGCATGGGCAACCCAGTATCACCAGTTCTAGCCAATATTTTTATGACACAAGTTAAAACACAAGCAATTAACACAGCATTACGTCCACCACTATACTGGTACAGATATGTAGACGACACGATTGCGGGATTCATATCTACAAAACACATACTTAATTTTTTCAATCACATTAACTTGATACATCCCAACATTAATTTCACATGTGAACAGGAAGAAAGCAATCAAATGGCATTTCTTAATCTCAAAATTACAAGAACCGATACACAATTTAAAACAGAAATCCACCGAAAAATCACCCATACTGGACTATACATTCCTTGGGACTCAGCACATGAAACAAAACAAAAACTCAACATACTAAGAAACCAAATAAACACAGCCATAAAACTATGCTCACCAGATAAAATTAACGATGAATTAGACAAAATAAAACAATACTTCATCAACATCAATAAGTTTCCTCCACAAACCGTAGAAAACATTATACGCACACACCCAGAGAGAAAGCAAAATCAACTAACAAAAGTAAATATACCCTACGATTTAAAAAATCACGAAACCATATACGGCTGCATTCCATTTATTCCCGACATCAGCAGCAAATTAACCAACATTTGGCAAAAACTAGTAACAAAATATGACATTCCAGTTAAGATCAAATTTATCCAAAAACCAGAGCACAAAACTAAGGTCTATGCTATGTAAAAACTACACTGACAAACACTATACCAATATTATTTATAAAATACAATGTGACAACTGCCACAACTTCTATATTGGAGAAACAAGTAGAAAAATGGAAACCAGATTCAAAGTACACAAAAAGTCACCTTCACACGTTTTCGAACACTGCAAGTCTAATAAACACAACATAACCATAGAAAACACTTAAATACTAAATAAAGAAACAAACATAAACAAACGCAAAATTAAAGAAGCCTTACTTATACAACTCAAGCCCAAAATAAACCAATACAAAGGAACACCTTTATACCTATATTAAAAATAATAAAATAAATAATATAAAATTATATATTCAAATATCTAAGCACGCCCTCTACATTCCGACACTCAGTTACACAACCTCTTTCAAACATATGGTCAGCTTCCGGTCAGTTACCTCTTTCTTTCTTTGTGAACCTGACGATGACAGAAGAAGGTCAAAATGTTGTTCGCTCCTCTACGTGAAAATTTTTCTCAACCCAAGCGAGCCATTTTTACATATATATTACATTAATAATTTTCAATATGGGCTTTGTGCTAACAATAAATCTAACGTCAGTTGGTACGACTGGCTCGTTGACGCTACTTCTGGATTAAACAATAATAATAAATAAAATGTACTGTTCAGTTGATGGTATCACAGGCTATCTTAATCCTCCCCTTGCGTTTCAAGATGGAGATGGACACCAAACACTTGCACGTGGTGTATAAATGTTGTCAAGGTTTGTACAAACACTTTATAAATTTTAGTTATTTTCTATAAAGAGTTCTGATAAAGCTTTCCTTCGGTAACCATTACAATAATTTACCTACCGTCCAAATCCTGTTCTTATTGGTTCTTTCATGTAATGTACCTGCTGTCCAAATCCGGTTTTTATTGGTTCTTTCATTATAACTTACATACCGTCCAAATCCTGTTTTTATTGGCTCTTTCATTATAACTTACATACCGTCCAAATCCTGTTTTTATTGGTTCTTTCATTATACCTTACATACCGTCCAAATCCTGTTTTTATTGGTTCTTTCATATAACTTACGTACGGTCCAACGCATGTTTTTATTGGTTGTTGTAGCTGGCACGTTCATTGATTTAAAGTTTTAATTATCTAGAGTTATTTTCTCATTTGTTACTCACGTTGTCATTCCTCTCATGTTTCTTCTTCTCACGATCACTCATTCCTTTCATGTTTCTTCTTCTCACGATCACTCATTAAAGTTTGTTTTATTTTGTTACCCGAGTGGTTGTAGGTCTTTTGTAGAACTCCTTCATATTTTTATCAGTAATTACATTTTTGTTTGTGTACGTGTTTGTTTACTGAACATTGAATGTTTTAATTTCTTTCAGTAGGACAGACATCGTCTTACTGACGTGCGACTTGTAGACTAAATGTGTATGTAAAAACTGCTGGTTTGGGTTGAGACAATTTTTATGTAGAGGAGCGAACAACGTTTCGACCTTCTTCGGTCATCGTCAGGTTCACAATGAAAGAAAGAGGTAACTGACCGATAGCTGACCACATGTTTGAAGGAGGTTGTGTAATTGAGTGTAGGAATGTAGAGGGCGTGCTTAGATGTTGGATATATTTATTAATATAGGTATAAAGGTGTTCCTTTGTATTGATTTATTTTGGGCTCGAGTTGTATAAGTAAGGCTTCTTTAATTTTGTGTTTGTTTATGTTTGTTTCTTTATTTAGTATTTGGGTGTTTTCTATGGTTGTGTTGTGTTTATTTGATTTGCAGTGTTCAAAAACCACACCAACATTATTCATAATATGCAATGTGATAACTGCCACGACTTCTATATTGGAGAAACAAGTTGAAAAATGGAAACCAGATTCAAAGAACACAAAAAGTCACCTTCACACGTTTGCGAACACTGCAAATCAAGTAAACACAACATAACCATAGAAAACACTCAAATACTAAATAAAGAAACAAACATAAACAAACGCATAATTAAAGAATCCTTACTTATACAACTCAAGCCCAAAATAAACCAATACAAAGGAACACCTTTATACCTATATTAATAAATATAATCAAACATCTAAGCATGCCCTCTACATTCCTACATTCAATTACACAATCCCCTTCAAACATGTGGTCAGTTTCTGGTCAGTTACCTCTTTCTTTCTTTGTGAACGTGACGATGACCGAAGAAGGTCGAAACGTTGTTCGCCCCTCTACACAAAATTTTTTCAACTCGAACCAGTCTATCTTACATATATATTTTGACGTGTGGCTTGTCAGTAGCAGGAATGAGGCCTTCTTACCAATGTGGTTTATCAGTAGCAGGAAAGAGGCCGTCCTATCGACGTGTGGTTTATTAGTAGCAGGAATGAGGCCTTCTTACCAATGTGTGGTTTGACAGTAGCTTTCCGTCGAGATGTAATTTCTTATCTGTTTTATTTCTATATTATTTCCGCTTCGTGTACACACAAATCCTTCAGAGTGTATTTTTTCTCAACTGCACGAGGAAAACGATAGATGTATAATACCAAGTCTCCAAGCATGTCCACTTAGTTGGACTCTGTCTCAGCCAACTCCCTCAATTTTCCTAACAACAGCTAATTGCGAACTTTATGGAACGCAGCGGGACACACAACACACTCAGCGGGCTACCAGCCGTGCCATACCTCACTGAGCGCTCGGAGCAACGGGTTGTTTATGAGACACGGATTAAGTGGGCCAGCCAAGGCAAGGAGAAAGTCTGGCTCTGAGGCCTCATAGCGTGGCCGACGACAAAAAGTCATAAAAAATGAAAACCACGACACAATCAAAGCTCCGAATTCTGATTTATCCTTGTTTCATACAATCCTGATACTCATACTTTGCAACTCGTTGTCGTAAGATGGCGCTTTTCACACCACGCCTGACTATTGGATAGAAATTCTGCTAAAGTTTAATTTGATATTTATTATTTCTTTTTATGTTTATTCACAAAAGAACACCCCCGTCGTTTTTATAATTGCTTAATTATTCTTACCCCCACCCCAGTGGCTTATACTTTTAAAACCTGGTTTCAATACCCGCGTTGGGTACAGTAAAGATAGGCTATTGTTGAGCAATACACTTTTGATTTTTTCAACAGGACTCAAGACAATGGTCCTTTAAGCCACGTAAATAAAACTTTTGATGTTGGTCCTTAAGTCACCTAAATAAAACTCAAGATATCAGTCCTGAAGTCACATAACTGAAACTCCAGGTATTGGTCCTTAAATCACATAAAAAAAAAACTCCATAGTGGTAACCAAATTCTACTGATTGAATGTTTTCTGTAGTGGTAACCAGGTTCTACTGACTCTATGTTTTCTGTAGTGGTAACCAGGTTCTACTGATTGAATGTTTTCTGTAGTGATAACCAGGTTCTACTGATTAAATGTTTTCTGTATGGTAACCAGGTTCTACTGATTGAATGTTTTCTGTAGTGGTAACCAGGTTCTACTGATTGAATGTTTTCTGTAGTGGTATCCAGGTTCTACTGATTGAATGTTTTCTGTAGTG
Organism: Tachypleus tridentatus; assembly: GCF_004210375.1. Lineage (NCBI taxonomy): Eukaryota > Metazoa > Arthropoda > Merostomata > Xiphosura > Limulidae > Tachypleus > Tachypleus tridentatus. The sequence continues at coordinate 125,098,024 of NC_134834.1, read as the reverse complement.
GTAACCAGGTTCTACTGATTGAATGTTTTCTGTAGTGGTAACCAGGTTCTAGTAATTGAATGTTTTGTGTAGTGATAACAACCTTCTATTGACTTCACGTTTTGTATGGTAGTAATTAGGTTCTACTGACTTCATGTTTTCTACAGTGTTGTGCAACAACGTAACGAAGAGTAAGACAGAGCAACTAATTAATAAGGGTTGATAAAAACATTTAACGATAATAGCCATAATTAATTGTGTCAGGGATACTGTCAAGAATTAGTTGTAAAGATAAAGTTTTGAGTAGGTCACTAGGGCTAAATGATAAGCTGAAATTAATATGTAAGGATGAGCAAGTTAGCTGGTCGGACTTATGGGACGAGGGAACTTTATTGATTGGATGGTTTATACCTAAGTAGGAAGACATGTTTCTAATGGATATTAACAGCTGTCAGGGAAGTTTTAACTAGGACTAGATAATAGTGAGGGTAAAGATAAACTGAAACAAATCTGATCTGCAGACAAAAATATGGTATAGGAAGTCAGTATAAAATGAGTTACAAAAATAGGCTTAAATAGTCCCTAAATATAATGTTATATTAGTGACTTCGTGTTTTGTGTAGTGGTAACCAGGTTACACTGACGTAATATTTTCTTTATTATTAATTATATGTTCTATTGATCTTGTATTTGTGTAGTGGTAACCAGGTTCCACTGACGTAATATTTTCTTTATTATTAATTATATGTTCTATTGATCTTGTATTTGTGTAGTGGTAACCAGGTTCCACTGACGTAATATTTTCTTTATTATTAATTATATGTTCTATTGATCTTATATTTGTGTAGTGGTAACCAGGTTCCACTGACGTAATATTTTCTTTATTATTAATTATATGTTCTATTGATCTTATATTTGTGTAGTGGTAACCAGGTTCCACTGACGTAATATTTTCTTTATTATTAATTATATGTTCTACTTTTTTTTTTATATGCAAAAACGGCTCGTTTGGGTTGAGAAAATATTTTACATAGAAGAGCGAACAACGTTTCGACCTTCTTCGGTCATCGTCAGGTTGTTCGCTCTTCTATGTAAAATATTTTCTCAACCCAAACGAGCCGTTTTTGCATATAAATTTCTCAACAAGTGGGTTTCTCGACATCACTGATTATATGTTCTACTGACCTTATGTTTTGTGTAGTGGTAACCAGGTTCCACTGACTTCATGTTTTTTGTACTATTAATTACTGACCTTATCCTGTAATGTTATTCTAAGGTTAACTATCTTATTGAGAGGGTTAAGAACAAATGACAAGTTTTCATTGCTTCTTCTCGATATAATGACGAACTTTGATTATAGAAAATAGTGTAAGGCAGATTGGCGATCCACGTAGTACAACAATAACTTGTACATTCTAGATCAGGCCTAACCCCTGCCCAAAAAGAATTGATTGGAATGCGTTGCTTTATCAGCTATATATCCTCGTTGTTAGCGCTATTTTTAGCCTTAATCCTAATAATATCTTACGAGATTCAGCGAGATTATGGGGTTTACGTTAGTCTTAATTCCCTATACTAGCTTTTTGTTGACTCTTTTGTAAACGTAGTTGATTACTATGTGCGTTCGTCGTCTCAAATTTTAAAGTGGCAGACTGGAATAAAGGCAAGAAGTTAGCACCACCCATCGCCAACCCGTGGGCTACTATAATCGAATAGTGAGATTTGACTGTTAATCTTATAACGCACTTATAAATCGAAAGCACGTAACTTTTTTATAGCTTTAATGAAGTACCAACCATGGAACCTCTAACCCAAAATTCGATACATTAAAGCTGGGCCACGATTGGCGGTTAACAGTCCAAAAATAACAATCATAATAAACATATACACCAATAAAAATAAAAAGCAACAGTATTAAATCTATATAATCTACACTGTTATTAAAAGTAACTCTAAATAAGTAAGAGATTATACGTATATGTCATGTTATGACTTAGCTGCCACCTCGGGGCATTCATTAGACAACTAAAATGTTCATAATCTCACTATGTTTAACCACTTTTCAGCAATTTTGAATCAGGCTTGTAAGTTACGTAAATTCCATAAGAACAACTGGTCTAAGCATGTTAAAAATATGGGCTGAGCGTGGTTTTGTCATTAATGTGTCCAGCCTGTGAATCCTCCCAGTTATGGTTCACGTCCCGTTGTTGCAAAATGTCAACCCGCATTTGGATTCCTTAGGCATGCCGTAACAGTGAAGCTCATAATCCCACTGCACGTTGTAACAGTGAAGGTCAAGTCTCACTGCACGCTGTAACAGTGAAGGTCAAATCCCCTGGACACTGCAATAGTGAAGGTCAAATCCCACTGGACACTGTGACAGTGAAGGTCAAATCCCACTATTCAAGCCAAAAAGTTGTATCCACGTCCTTCGAGGCTACCCTTATGAAGCTTTGTGCGGAAATCCTATAAATAATATGATTTTAAAATTGACAAAAAAAAAAAAACAAGTGAGAACACAATTCTTAACATATTTAAACGGTCAACAGGAAGCAGCACCAACATCCAGACTACAAGTATGCTAAAAAAAGCTTTGTGAGACTTTTCAAAATTTATTAATTACATTGAAAACTATATAGTTTTGTGGACAGTTAAATGTTATAATCCATATTTTATTGGATCTTTGTGCACAGCTAGTCTTCATAACTAAGACAAGTTTAAACCCATCGACAATACGATGAGACGTTTTGTAATTACTTAAAAAATAAAATAAATAATGACACTTTCATAAAGTTCCCACCAGGGCGGCACTAACGGTTGTCTTGTTATTTTTAAGAAACTATGAGTATAAATAGTACGTGCAACATAGCTCACATTGTTTTAAAACTTGTGTATCCTCGAAAATGAATTTATTCTTCACAAATGTACGCTTACAACATAAAGCAAATCACCAGTGCCGCACTAAACTCTGCAATAACTTCAGTGAAGTCAGTCAACGATTTCGCACCTACATTTGTACCTGTTTAATAATCTAATTTTCTAGCGTTTAAAGCTAATTGTTACAAACCAGGCTTTTTTATATTTTCTTTTATTCATTACTCAAAACGTCTTATTATTATCCTAATTTCTACACTGCTGTTGTTTGTCAACAAAATGAAACTACGAAGTTTTCCTTGTCTTTGTAATAAACGGATAGAAATTATGAAAACGGGTTGGTGAGAGGTGACGTCACCTTGTGGACAGGTTTCTAAAAATCCCTCCTGCCGTGTGCCGAAACCTCTCGAAGTACTTACCCTGTTCCTGACGCCAAAAACAAGAAAAAAGTTAAATTCTACACAAAATGTGTGTTGTTTATAGGCTAATTGTTAAAGTGTAGTGGTTTAAGCCTATTTCTAGCTATCGCGTAAACTCTGGCTTTAACTTGACAAACTTGTATTCACATTAATACAAGTTATTATCTGGAAGTGTTAATGTTATAGTTCAGAAAATACACAACACATATCTCTTTATACAGAACTCTGAATTTTCATTTCTCGGGTTTTAGTGTAGCCTTCATAACTAATGGAGGGGGGGGCCTCCATTTGAGATTTGTGTGCTGAAATGCACGCAACATTTCTCGAGGGCTATCTACGCTAGCTATTCCTCATTTAACAGGCAGGTAATCAACACCACCCACCACTAACTGTTGGGCTACTTTTATTCTACGAACAGCGGGATGGACCGTAACATTCTCACGGCTGATGTTCGGTAACGGTGTTCAAATCCATGACCTACAGATGCAGTAGAAAAATAACTTATTTCATTATTTAACCTTCCACAATAACCGACAGAAAACTTATGTCTTCTAAAGGACTTGTCATAGAACATGATTACGTTTTGTTACTTTCATTACCTAAGTAAACTATGGGTGAGTCTTATGACATTACTGTAACGACATATTAGCTGGACGAATTATTTCTTTCCATCTTTCAGTGTCTTTTTAGTTAACAAGACCGTAAAGAATGTAAGAACAGATAAGTAGAACATCCATTTTTAAAGTACCCACTGCCCACACTGACTAACGCACGGGGATATCACATAAGTCTCTGTCAGCAGTGGGAAATGAAGCAGAAAGAGCTGGCCGTAATCACGTTGCTGTGTAGACTTACCGCATCCAGCATGGTGTGGTGTGATGGAAATGACAATTCCCGATGTTGTCACTTGGGTCCTCTTTGACCGCAGACACGGAAGACGGTTTAATTAACGTAACGTCATGAATTATCTTTTACGTCACACTCAGGAAAGCCGAAAAATATCTGTAGCTCTCACTTCTTATAGCAACATTTTGAACAAAACTTTTTAGAAGGGTTACAACACCCTCACTGTTGGCGAAATTTTCATTTTTGTGTCTGTGTCATAAGCAAAAACACAGTTTATATATATATATGGTTCTCTGTTTAAATGTTAAACGTTAAAGTGCAGTGACTTTTAATAAAGACTACAGCATGACTTGCAACGTGTGTCGCCATCTAACGATTTACAATTGTACTACGACATATCTATAAAGCCTTAAAGAAACAAAGATAAGAATTTTTTATCCCTTATTGAAAAATGACACTTAAAACACATTAGTCAAATAAAAATAATAGTCTTTACCTAGGATTTCTTGAATAAATTAAGCAATATAACATCACTATCAGTTATCAAAATCAAGCAGTTAGTATATTCAATAGATGTATGTACTATAATACTATTTATAATAGTTTATTTAACTATCTTATAAATTTCAATAGAATCAATTTATAGGTAAAATTTAACTTTGTTTAGCTGTTCTAAATGCCTTGAGTTGTGCTTGTGTTAATGTTATTGAGACATTTCCTCTAACATTTCATCTAAAATAAAATTATTAAAAGTTTAAGTTTCCCATGTAAATTTTAAAATACGAAGATTTGTGTGTTTTCATATTTATGTCTTGCAAGCTTTTGGGCGTTACACTCATGGAAAGTACATATTTATATCTGTGTAATCGAAGCTTTTAGCTACATGCAACTTAAGAGCATTCTTGAAGAGGTTGAATACACTAAATTAAAACCATTTTGGAGCATCACCAGTCCATGTGGCAGCTTCCGGTCGTATTCTGTCAGACGACGTAGTTTTCCTTGCAAAAGGACTCCTTCGTAAGGGTCTCATGTCCAAAGCATATCATTCTTCCTTGCTTCCCTTTCACAATCCACCCACTTTACGAGAACGATTACCCTCAAGCGTAATTTCAACAGTCCGAGCGCAAAGAAAGTCGTAGTCGCTACGTCTGACGAACTGGACGGTATGTCTTCATATGAAATACCTGTTTCCTTCTCCAGCTACTTGAGGTATGCCACACTTGAACAAATATGTCGGGAAAGAATTATGCCACTGACCTTTTTGTCCTCAACTGTTATGACATTTCTCAATTGGCTAACATGGCAGGGTCACAACTTGTTTAAGGTGTCCCAGATTTATCCATATTTTTTTTATCTGATGTCATTAAATATAACGGCTGCTGTTGTTTTCTCACAGTACTATGTACAATGGACTGTACGCACTGTGCCCATCGGAGAATCGAAGTCCGGATATTTGCGCTGTAATTCCATAGACTTACTGCTGATCCAATAGTGAGCTTAGTTTAAGATATGTGCCGGTCTTAGAAAGTTCGCGTTCTTAACATATCTCTATGATTTTATTGTTTTAATATTTTGCCTTAAAAAGAACTGGAGTATATCACAGTAGATACGTGATACCAAACATTGGTAATAACTCTGGTTATTCTGTTTAACTGTCGTATACCTTCTCTGCTCCTTAAGTTCACGAATGATATTTGTAGTAATTCTATATTTTGTTTGATGTTAACAAAAATCTTACTCAAAAATAAAGAAGAATGACATGTCGCAAAGTAAGCCTGTATAAATGATACAAGTTGTAAATGACATGTCGCAGGGTAGGCCTGTATAAATGATACAAGTTGTAAGTGACATGTCACAGGGTAGGCCTGTATAAATGATACAAGTTGTAAATGACATGTCGCAGGGTAGGCCTGTATAAATGATACAAGTTGTAAGTGACATGTCGCAGGATAGGCCTGTATAAATGATACAAGTTGTAAATGACATGTCGCAGGATAGGCCTGTATAAATGATACAAGTTGTAAGTGACATGTCGCAGGATAGGTCTGTATAAATGATACAAGTTGTAAGTGACATGTCGCAGGATAGGCCTGTATAAATGATACAAGTTGTAAGATCTGATAATTTATCTTTACATTTACGTATGTCCTTGGACTTTTTACAACATAAGTGGCGCTCCGGTTCCCTTCCCCCTCAGCTGAGGCCCCGTCTCATCTATGAAATATCCTTCTCACTGAAAATATATCATTCAGATCAACAGATTACACCAACAGATTTGTGTTCTCATGTAGATAAGAGTAAAACACGAATATACATATCCTAATCATAAGCAAGCACCAGAAGAACGTAAAACATTTCAATGAACCTCCCGCCAAAACCGTTGTTTTCATAAAACCATTTTGTTAACTAGGAGGCTGTTTTTAAGAAATGATTTCACCCCAAGTAGACATCAATACACTTCTTGACTGTTTGAATCTAATGATCCTACAGCCCTACAAGTTAGGTTTGTTGGAAAGTGTTCATTACACTGTCTACCTGAGGGTTCCCTCACGTTCATTACACTGTCAACCTCAGGGTTCCCTCACATTCATTACACTGTCTACCTGAGGGTTCCCTCACGTTCATTACACTGTCTACCTCACGGTTCCCTCACGTTCATTACACTGTCTACCTGAGGGTTCCCTCACGTTCATTACACTGTCTACCTCAGGGTTCCCTCACGTTCATTACACTGTCTACCTCACGGTTCCCTCACGTTCATTACACTGTCTACCTCACGGTTCCCTAACGTTCATTACACTGTCTACCTCAGGGTTCCCTCACGTTCATTACACTGTCTACCTTAGGGTTCCCTCACCCCCTCCATCCCCAAATAAATTGCATTAAGCTTCAACTTTCAACTCATTAGAATCTTTCTACTCAGCATTTCAATATTTGTGTACCTTTAACCTGTCTTCTTTGAAATCAGTTAATAAAGGGTCCGGCATGGCCACGAGGTTAAGGCGTTCGACTCGTAATCTGAGGGCCATGGGTTCGAATCCCCGTCGCAACAAACATGCTCGCCCTTTCAGCCGTGGGAGCGTTATAATGTGACAGTCAATCCCACTATTCGTTGGTAACAAAGCAGCCCAAGAGTTGGCGATGGGTGGTCATGACTAGCTGCCTTTCCTCTAGTCTTACACTGCTAAATTAGGGACGGCTAGCACAGATAGCCCTGGTGTAGCTTTGCGCGAAATTCAAAATAAAACCAAAACCAAACCAATCAGTTAATAAACGTGTTATAAACCAGTTCATAAACGTTTATAATTCACTTGAATACAAGGAGCAGCACTGAGACACAGAAGAAGCCTACACTAACAAAACGCCCTCTACCGGCTTTACTAGTCCGTATTATCTAACCTCTCGGTTGTCGGTACTGCTTTTGATTGACTCTCATAAGGTAATTCACGCCTTTTACTCCCAGCATTCCTTGTGCTGTTCTTATAAGAGCATGAAATCACATTTAAGAAAGTGGAGCTTCGAGAAAAATGGAAGTGTCAGTGAATAATGTAGTAATCATTCTGTAGGTAGCGTCGGTGTTATCTATTTGATGATAGGACTCGAACCCACGATAGGCAGATTGCGAGCCACACACCCGAACCAGAAAGCATTGTTGTGTGGATAATTCATTTAATACATCATATGAAGAAACTGAAGGTTATATCTCTATTTTGTAGTTCATCATATACAGAAATGGAAAGAGGCAGAACCCCCACTAAAGAGCTCTGCTCCCCATCTGAGATACAGTCCTTTGAGAGTTTACAATTCTCTACATTATAACTTTCACTGATATCAAAACTTTTTTGTTTTTCCCCTCCCAACTAACTCTTTGCCCCTAGTTTAAAGAATCCTAGAAACTATAACCTTAAGAAATACAGAACTTGGTGCAGTTTGAACATAAATGATCTGACTGGTGATGTTACGAGTTAAAGTGAACAGTCCTACAGTTAGGCTATCTGTCCATCAAGTAATAATTTGTATTGATCAAGTGTCCTCTGATGGCTTTGGTGTGAATGTTTTCAGTAATTTCTAACTGAAACACTACTTTAACTGATTTTCTACACAATTTAAAACATTTCTAAGTTAGAATGACACTATACAGAAACTGCATTCATTACTAGTGCTAACCTATAGTCTTAAAAACATTATTAGAGAACTGTTTTGGAAATATATGATTTTATAGTCCGCACATTCAATCGAAATATTATCCTTTAAACAGAAGGAATGTTGTAGATAGCAGCATGAATTCATGATGGCCGCCATTTAAGAGCTAAATATACCACTAGATGTACTTCTGTTGGTTTCCTGAAATTGTTCTATTTCAAAAATGAATAAAACAACATAAGGAATAATAAATATTTTTATTTATTTCTTTTGAAGTTCATTTGTTTGCTATGCTGTAGCCTACAGTGTATAATTCTTCTCGTGACATGACATGCGCACATTTACTGACAATACGACAGTATAAACTGCAACGTTAAATCTCCCCTATTGACTTCATTTTTGTTAGTGTCTTTTGACATATAACACACTACTGTACTGCGGTGCACATGGTTTAAGCAGGTAACCCCTTAAGGCGGCCTTTAGCCCTCTTTCGGACAAACTGGGGACTTCGCGATGACAGGAAACGAATATCGGTGTCATAAATAATTCTATCGCTATAGGATCTTGCTATGACAGGACTCAACTGTCGAAACAGAAAATAAAAGTTTCTGTTGTTGATTGTATTCTCTTGGATTACAGCATGAATATACTACAAAGTCAAAACCGTTTAACAAAATAACAAGTGTCTTGTATCTTCAACTTTTGAGCGAGAGCTATACTTACACGACTTCACGAACTAATGATAGGCCTCACTTCACAAATAATACTGAACATCACCTACTTCATAATTTTCTCGTAAGTACGGTACTCCTTGTATCTCCAGTTCTTCGTCGAAACACAAGCTAAATATTCATGAGCTAACATACAAACTAACATAATAATCAATAAACATATTAACTAATCGATCAACTATTGCTCCAACTCGCGCTTAGTTCGCGTTTTATGTGGTTCGAATCGTTTACGAAACTTTCAAGAAAGCTTTATTCAGTAAGCCACGCCCCTCACGCTGGATCAAAAATTATTTCTGTCGAAATACTTACGGAAATGACTAACTTAAATAAAAACAAATCACAGTCTACAATGTTATCTATATCACTATTAAACCTAGTTGACAAAAGGGATAAAACGTCTAAATCTTAAATGTTTATGTCACTGTTGCCCATGGCAGAACGAAAATAAAAGGTATGTCAATATCTATTAAACTGACCATATATTACAGTGTAATGAAGAAATATATGGGCTTTAATCGCTATACGATATGTCTAACCGCTAAGAATTTTATTAATTCTGTTACTTTAAAAACACAACAGTAGAAGACACTAGACCAATGGCGTAACTACAAAAGATGTCTAATCCACATAAAAAATAATTGGGCTCCCTATATTTATTCTTCTTGTCGGTAATATTTAAGGTTGTTAGAACCTTCAGTTTTGGCTCGATCCCTTGACTAATTGCGGGGTTGCGGTGTCATACTGACGCTACTGCCCAAGACCTAACTGGTTAATAGATGATGAATCTAGAATACGCAAAGCTTAGCTGATTTAACAGCCCATTTGTTTAAAGTCTAGTAGTGTAAGAAATAAGGCCTAACAGCTTTAGTAGATAGGTTTGTTTAAAATTATACGGTAGAAGACACAAAGCTTAACTGATTTAACAGATAGTTAAATTCCAGTGGTGGAAGGTACAAGGCCTAATAGTTTTAGTAGATGAGTTCGTTCAAACTTCTACAGTGGAAGACATAAGGCTTAACCGATTTAATAGATGGTTAAGCTTAAAAAATCTACAGTAGAAAATATAACGCCTAACTGATTTAACACATGGTTAGAATGAAATCCCAGAGTAGAAGACATAAGACTTACCTAATTTAATAGGTGGTACATATATATTTAGTTACGACTTGCATCGTCAATAAAGTTTTATTTAATTTGGTTTAGTTACTGTTAAACAAAAACCTGCATAATGTGCTATCTTTGCTCTAACCGCCACGAGTGACAAAATCCAGTTTCTAGCGTAGAGAGTCTGCAGGTTTGCCGCTCAGCCACAAGGGGTACAAATTACTGATTAGTCATTCAGAAAACATAAACTAACCCACAAAATAAAACCGGATAAATATAAGAATCCACGAGTTTGTGGTTACATGCTTACAAGCACAAACACTCCACAGTTTGCGTTTTTTTCTTATATTTCCCCTCCTCATTATATATGTTAATTGACTCTAACTGAAAAATTTCGGAAAGTTATCATTCACGAGGTCTTTTTTCCTTCAATTATTATATTTTCGTGTTTTTTTAATCACCAAATTTCTGTTTGTAAAGAGAGACACGCTGGTGAGATGTTATTAACTTCAATTTTCTGCGGTTTTCGATGAGCGGCCATCACAAAGGTGCCTTACAAACTCACTTGCTCTGAACGATTGTATAGTCCACACCCTCATCGCCGACTGGTAATTACGTGTTTCGAGTATATCACACGCAAGAAAGCCGTTTTCGTCTTCAGCCAGTAGAGCAAGTTGGTTTCCTGAGATGCCGTGAGAGACCGCTTTGGTATGCAAGTGAAACCATAATAGTAATATAAAAAAAAAGAGAGTACATTTAGCTATACGAGAGAAAGACCGTTAGAGGGAGTGTTAACCTGCAACCCCCACCTCCCCCGACGACAAGATGAGTGACCAACAGGATTTGTTACCTGCTGAAGCTCGAGAAATGCCTTGCGGCTGGACCAGTGTACAAATGAGGGACCACCACTACAAGAAAAGCATGTGCTCATAAATATGAGTTCCGACAGGTGGCTATTAGTCGAGGGATGGTCCGCGGGTAATAACAGTTTACACCGAATATGGGAAGAAAAAGGTGGCTCAACTGTTGCCGCAAATTACCTGTAGCAAAAGAACAATATAATTATTTCATATTCCACACGCTACTAATGTATGCAATATCTACTCGTACTCAGTAATAAATTGTGCTTTCAATATTTTGAATGCAAAAAGAATGAATAGAGTAGGGTCAAAGATCTGACACGGAAAATTAACGCAGAACAAATGAAGAACAAGTCGTACATATGTCATATGTCTGTTGGTTTGAAGCAAGTCGATCAAGCGATGGCGGGTTCGCCGCCGTTCGACAACTCAGTATTGAACACACGTCAATCTACGTGTAGCGACATTTATACAATGGCATGAAATTATATATTACAATCGTATTGGTAATTGCTGGACATGAATCTTCAAGTTCTGTAAATCATTTTACTTAAAGCTCTGGTGATCACAGAAAGAAAATATTGTGGTGAAATTGGCTGGTGGTCACGATCTGCCCGCAGGTCCACGAGAACATACTGTACAACAGACGAAGTATTTTCTAGACACGAGTCACTTGCGATGTGTTGCTTTAGTCTTTCAAAAAAATAGCATCCACCAGAATTACTTTGGGAATTTTTCTTGTCGTTCCTGGAAAGCTTATTTATTTTATCTGACTTAACTCCTTAAACAATTACATTATCATAATGGTTTAAAACTCAAATAATTTTACAATAAAACAACAGGGAATCCTCAATAGCCGCGGTATTTGAAATTCTTTTAGGCCGGATTAGACTTAATAAAACTTTTTTTCTCATTTTTCATCAGATAAATCTTTTCTGTGCTAGCAATAACAAGTGTGAGGGTAGTGTATACCGGATTCAGTTTCACTACTCATCAGGATCCCTGAAATTGTTTGCAAGATAAAATTAATCTATGAAACCTTAGGCATGGCCAAATACACCAGAAAAAAATATGAAATCCTGTGTCCAAAACTGTAATTTCATCTCAAATGGTCAAGAGATTTCAGAGCTATGAGTTAAAAGTTTGTATTTGAAAAAACAAACTCAGAACCATTCCATGAGGTGCTATGCCATGCCTACAAATCTAACATTGGATAGAACATTTATTTCTGGGTATACATCTCATTCACAAAAACAAACATCATGTGTACAAGTTAAAACAATATCACTAAATACGAGACACAAACTACTTGAAGCAGTTAGGTACAAAGCTATAAAATGGACTATTTGTGCTGGGCAAAAAAAGGGTAGCAAAAATATCTTTTCCGAATTACAAGCCTTCACACTTACTGTTTAGCGATCTTCTATATATTTTATTTTGACATGAGACTTTCATACTTTATTACTGGATATACTATTCTTTGTTTTTTCAATTAGGCACATAGATTTGATTCTGTTTCGTCTGTTTATTTACTCAGACATGGATTTGTTTCTGTTTTGTTTGTTTATTTGCTTAGACTAATAGGTTTGTTTCTGTTTTGTTTGTTCATTTACTCAGACGCATGGATTTGTTTCTGTTTTGTTTGTTCATTTACTCAGACACATGGATTTGTTTCTGGTTTATTTGTTTATTTACTCAGACATAGAATTGTTTCTGTTTAGTTTGCTTATTTACTTAGACACATGGATTTTTTTTATTTTGTTTGATATTTACTTAGAGATATAGATGTGTTTCTGTTTTGTTTGTTTATTTACTTAGAGATATAGAATTGTTTTCGTTTTGTTTGTTTATTTACTGAGACACATGGATTTGTTTCTGTTTCATTTGTTTATTTTCTAAGATACATAGATTTGTTTCTGTTTCATTTGTTTATTTTCTAAGATAAATAGATTTGTTTCTGTCTTGTTTGTTTATTTACACAGACATGGATTTGTTTCTGTTTTGTTTGTTTATTTTCTAAGACACATGGATGTGTTTCTGTCTTGTTTGTTTATTTACTTAGAGATAGATTTTCTTCTGTTTTGTTTATTTATTTACTTAGACACATGGATTTCTCTCTATTTTGTTTGCTTATTTACTCAGACATAGATTTGTTTCTGTTTCATTTGTTTATTTACTCAGACATGAATTTCTTTCCATTTTGTTTGCTTATTTATTTAGACAATTGGATTTGTCCCTATTTTGTTTCTTTATTTACTCAGATACATAGATTTGTTTCTGTTATATTTGTTTATTTACTTAGACACATGAATGTGTTGGTATTTAGTTTGTTTATTTACTGAGGCACATGGATTTGTCTCTATTTTGTTTGTTCATTTACTTAGATACACATATTTGTTTCTGTTTTCTTTGATTATTTACTTAGACTCATAGGTTTGTTTTTGTTTTATTTCTTCATTTACTAAAACACAGATTTGTTTCTGTTTCGTTTGTTTATTAACTCAGAGATATATGAATTTGTTTTTCTTTTCTTTATTTATTTAGACATGGATTTGTTTCTGTTTTGTTTATTTATTTACTTAGACAAATGGATTTGTTTCTGTTTCATTTGTTTATTCACTCACACACATGGATTTGTTTCTCTTTTCTTCATTTATCTGCTTAGACACATGGATTTGTTTCTGTTTTGTTTATTTCCTTAAACACATAAGAATGTTTCTGTTTTGTTTGTTTATTCACAAAGACACATGGATTTGTTTCTGTTTTTATTGTTTACTTACTTAGACACATGGATTTTGTATTTTGTTTGTTTGTTTACTTAGAGATATAGAATTGTTTTCGTTTTGTTTGTTTATTTACTGAGACACATGGATTTGTTTCTGTTTCATTTGTTTATTTTCTGAGATACATAGATTTGTTTCCGTCTTGTTTGTTTATTTACTCAGACATGGATTTGTTTCTGTTTTGTTTGTTTATTTTCTTAGACACAAGGATGTGTTTCTGTTTTGTTTGTTTATCTACTTAGACACATGAATGTGTTTCTGTTTTTTTTTTGTTTATTTACTCAGACACATGGATTTGTTTCTAATTTTTTCACTTACCTGCTTAGACAAATGGATTTGTTTCTGTTTTGTTTGTTTTTTACTTAGACACATGGATTTTTTTCTGTTTTATTTCTTTATTTTGCAAGACACATGGATTTCTCTTTATTTTGTTTGCTTATTTACTCAGCCATAGATTTGTTTCTGTTTCATTTGTTTATTTTCTCAGACATGAATTTGTTTCCATTTTGTTTGCTTATTTACTTAGACAATTGGATTGTCCTTATTTTGTTTGTTTATTTACTCAGATACATAGATTTTTTGCTGTTTTATTTGTTTATTTACTTAGACTCATAGGTTTGTTTATGTTTTGTTTGTTTATTTACTTAGACACATGAATGTATTGGTATTTAGTTTGTTTATTTTCTGAGGCACATGGATTGGTCTCTGTTTTGTTTGTTCATTTACTTAGATACGCATATTTGTTTCTATTTTCTTTGTTTATTTACTTAGACACATTGGTTTGCTTCTGTTTTATTTCTTCATTTACTCAAACATAGATATGTTTCTGTTTTGTTTGTTCATTTACTCAAACATAGATTTGTTTCTTTTTTCTTTCTTTATTTACTTGGACACATGGATGGGTTTCTGTTTTGTTTATTTATTTATTTAGAGACATAGATTTGTTATTGTTTTGTTTGTTTATTGACTGTGACACATGGATTTGTTTCTATTTTATTTGCTTATTTACTTAGACACTTGGATTTGTCTTTATTTTGTTTGTTTATTTACTTACATACATAGAGTAGTTTCTGTTTTATTTGTTTATATACTTAGACTCATATATTTGTTTCTATTTGTTTGTTCATTTACTCAGACATAGATTTGTTTCTGTTTCAGTTGTTTATTTACTGCGACATGGATTTGTTTCTGATTTGTTTGTTTATTGACTCAGACATGTATGTGTTTCTGTTTTGTTTGTTTATTGACTCAGACATGTATGTGTTTCTGTTTTGTTTGTTTACTTACTCAGACACATTGATTTCTTTCTGTTTCACTTGTTTATTCACACAGACACATGGTTTTGTTTATGTTTTCTTCATTTATCTGTGTAGAAAAATGGTTTTGTTACTGTTTTGTTTGTTTTTATACTTAAACACATGGATTTTTTCTGTTTCATTTATTTCTTTATTTGGACATGGATTTGTTTTTGTTTTGTTTATTTATTTACATAGACACATGGATGTGTTTCTGTTTTGTTTGTTTATTTACTCAGAGATAGATTTTTTTCTGTTTTCTTTGTTTATTTACTAAGACACATCGATTTCATTCTATTTTGTTTTTTATTTACTTAGACACATTGGTTTGTTTCTATTTTCTTACACATGGATTTGTCTCTATTTTTTTTTCTTCACTAAGACACATGGATCTTTTTATGTTTTGTTTATTTACTTAGACACAAGTTTTTTCTATTTTCTTTGTTTATTTACGCAGACATAGATTTGTTTTTGTTTAATTTGTTTATATACTCAGACATGGATTTGTTTCTCTTTTGTTTCTTTATTTATTTTGACACATAGACTTTTTTCTTTTTTCCTTAATTATTTAGACATGGACTTGTTTCTGTATTGTTATTTTTTTAAATAGACACATGGATGTGTTTCTGTTTTGTTTATTTATTTACTTAGAGATTGATTTTCCTTTTTTGTTTGTTTATTTACTTAGACATAGATCCGTTTCTGTTTTGTTTGTTCATTTTCTCAGACACATTGATTTGTTTCTGTTTCATTTGTTTATCTGCTTAGACACATGGATTTATTTTTCTTTTCTTTTTTTATTTAGACATGGAATTGTTTCTGTTTTGTTTATTTACTTACTTAGACACATGGATGTGTTTCTATTTTGTCTGTTTATTTACTTAGGCACATGGATTTTTTTCTGTTTTGTTTGCTTATTTACTTTAACACGTTGATTTGTTTTTGTTTTTTATTGCTTAGTTACTTAGACACATGGATCTGTTTCTGTTTTGTTGGTTTATATACTTAGAGACAGATTTTTTCTGTTTTGTTTGTTTAATTACTCAGACACATGGATTTGTTTCTGTTTCACTTGTTTTTTTCACTCAAACACATGGATTTGTTTCTGTTTTGTTTATTTATTTTCTTAGACACTTGGATGTGTTTCTGTTTTGTTTGTTTATCTGCTTAGACACATAGATTTGTTTCTTTTTTCTTTATTCAATTAAACATGGATTTCTTTCTATTTTGTTTCTTATTTACTTGGAAACAGATTTTTTTCTGTTTTGTTTGTTTATTTACTCATATACATACATTGCTTTCTCTTTTTTTGCATAATCACTTAGACACATCGATTTCTTTCTATTTTGTTTCTTATTTATTTAGACACATTGATTTGTTTCTATTTTCTTACACTGGATTTGTCTCTATTTTTTCTTTATTTTCTTAGACACATGGATGTTTTTCTGTTTTGTTTATTTTTTAGACATACATTTCTTTCTGTTTTGTTTGTTTATTTACTCAAACACATGGATTTCTTTCTGTTCTGTTTATTTACTTAGACATGGATTTGTTTATATTTTGTTTCTTTATTTACTCAGACCTAGATTTGTTTCTGTTTCATTTATTTATTTACTCAGACATAGATTTATTTCTTTTTTGTTTGTTTATTTACTTAGACACAAGGATTTCTTTCTATTTTGTTAGCTCATTACCCAGACATAGATTTGTTTCTGTTTTGTCTGCTTATTTACTTTGACACAAGAATTTGTTTCTGTTTTTATTGCTTATTTACTTACACATATGAATTTTTATGTTGTTTCATACTTACTGGGACACATAAATGTGTTTCTGTTTTGTTTGTTTATTTACTTAGAGATATAGATTTGTTTCTGTTTTATTTATTTACTTGGACATGGATTTGTTTGTGTTTTGTTTCTTTATTTACTTAGAGAAGTGGATGCGTTTCTGTTTTGTTTGTTTATTTACTTATAGATATATATTTGTTTCTCATTTGTTTGTTTATATTTGCTCAGACACATTGATTTGTTTCTATTTCATTTGTTTATTCACTCTTACAGATGGATTTGTGTTTGTTTTGTTTATTTACTTAGACAAATAGCAATGATTCTTTTTTCTTTGTTTATTCACAAAGACACATGGATTTGTTTCTATTTTACTTATTTATTTACTTAGATACATAGATTTGTTTCTGTTTGTTTATTTATTTACTCAAACTTGGATTTGTTTCTGTTTTGTTTCTTTATTTACTTAGAGACATACATTTCTTTCTGTTTTTGCATATTTACTTAGACACATCGATTTCTTTTTATTTTGTTTCTTATTTACTTAGACACATTCATTTGTTTCTATTTTCTTACACATGGATTTGTCTCTATTTTTTCTTTATTTTCTAAGACACAAGGATGGGTTTCTGTTTTGTTTTTTTCTTAGACATAAATTTCTTTCTGTTTTGTTTGTTTATTAACTTAGACATACGTTTTTTTCTGTTCTGTTTATTTACTTAGACATAGATTTGTTTTTGTTTCATTGGTTTATATACTCAGACATGGATTTGTTTCTGTTTTGTTTCTTTATTTATTTTGACACATGGATTTGTTTCTCTTTTCCTTAATTATTTAGACATGCATTTGTTACTGTATTGTTATTTTTTTTACATAGACACATGGATGTGTTTCTGTTTTGTTTATTTATTTACTTAGAGATTGATTTTTCTTTTTTGTTTGTTTATGTACTCAGACGCATGGATTTCTTTCTGTTCTGTGTATTTACTTAGACATGGATTTGTTTCTTTTTTGTTTGTTTATTTACTTAGACATAGATCTGTTTCGGTTTTGTTTGTTTATTTACTCAGACACACGGATATGTTTCTGTATTGTTTGTTTATTCACTTAGACACATAGATTTCTTCTTATTTTGTTTGTTTATTTTCTCAGACACATGGATTTGTTCTGTTTCATTTGTTTATTAACTCAAACATGGATTTGTTTCTGTTTGTTTTTTTTGTTTATCTACTTAGACACATGGATTTGTTTCTCTTTTCTTTATTTATTTAGACATGGATTTGTTTCTCTTTTGTTTATTTATTTATTTAGACACATTGATGTGCTTTTGTTTTGTTTGTTTATTAACTTAGAGTATTATTTGTTTATGTTTTGTTTGTTTACTTTCTCAGACTAAGATTTGTTTCTCTTTTGTTTGCTTATCTGCTTAGACACATGGATTTCTTTCTCTCTTCTTTATTCTATTAGAGATGGATTTGTTTCTGTTTTGTTTGTTTATTTACTCAGACACATACATTTGTTTCTGTTTTTTGCTTATTTACTTAGACACACGGATTTCTTTCTATTTTGTTTCTTATTTACTTAGACACATTAATTTGTTTCTGTTTTCTTACACATGGATTTGTCTTTATTTTTCTTTATTTACTAAGACACATGGATGTGTTTCTGTTTTGTTTATTGACTTAGACATAGATTATTTTCTATTTTGTTTATTTACTCAGACCTGGATTTGTTTCTGTTTTGTTTTTTAATTTACTTAGACACATAGATCTGTTTCTATTTTGTTTATTTATTTACTTAGAAACAGATTTTTTCATTTTCCTTGTTTATTTACTCAGACACATGGATTTCTTTCTGTTTTGTTTATTTACTTAGACATGGATTTGTTTCTGTTTTCTTCATTTATCTGCTTAGACACATGAATTTGTTTCTGTTTTATTTCTTTATTTACATAGACATGAATTTGTTTCTGTTTTATTTCTTTATTTACATAGACATGAATTTGTTTCTGTTTTATTTCTTTATTTACATAGACATGAATTTGTTTCTGTTTTATTTCTTTATTTACATAGACATGAATTTGTTTCTGTTTTATTTCTTTATTTACATAGACATGAATTTGTTTCTGTTTTATTTCTTTATTTACATAGACATGAATTTGTTTCTGTTTTATTTCTTTATTTACATAGACATGAATTTGTTTCTGTTTTATTTCTTTATTTACATAGACATGAATTTGTTTCTGTTTTATTTCTTTATTTACATAGACATGAATTTGTTTCTGTTTTCTTTGTTTATTTACATAGAAACATAGACTTGTTTCTGTTTCCTTTGTTTTCTTTCTCAGACACATGCAGTTGTTTCTGTTTCATTTGTTTATTAACTCAGAGATGGATCTGTTTCTATTTTGTGTATTTATTCACTTAGAAACAAATTTTTTCTGTTTTCTTTGTTTATTTACTTAGAAACAGATTTTTTTCTTTTGTTTGTTTATTTATTGAAAAAAATGGATTTGTTTCTGTTTTATTAGTTACTTACTCAGACACATGGATTTGTTTCTATTTTCTAATCCATGGATGTGTCTCTAATTTTTGTTTATTTACTTAAGCACATGATGTATTTCTGTTTTATTCGTTTATTTATTTAGAGATATAGATTTGTTTTGTTTTGTTTGTTTATTTACTTAGACACATGGATTTGTTTTTGTTTTGTTTGCTTATTTACTCAGACATAGATTTTTTCTGTTTCATTTGTTTATTTACTCAGACATGGATTTGTTTGCTAATTTACTTAGAGACATAGATTTGTTATTGTTTTGTTTTATTTATTTACTGAGACACATGGATTTGTTTCTATTTTGTTTGCTTATTTACTTAGACACTTTGATTTGTCTCTATTTTGTTTGTTTATTTACTTAAATACTTAGATTTGCTTGTTTATTTACTTAAATACATAGATTTGTTTGTTTATTTACTGAGACACATGGATTTTTTCTGTTTTATATGTTTATTTACTCAGACATGGATTTGTTTCTTTTTTGTTTGTTTATTTACTTAGACACATGGATTTCTTTCTATTTTGTTTGCTTATTTACTCAGACATAGATTTGTTTGTGTTTGATTTGTTTATTTACTCAGAACCATGAATTTGTCTCTGTTTTGTTTGTTTATTTTCTCAGACACATGGATTTGTTTCTGTTTTGTTTCTTTATTTACTTAAACACATAGATATGTTTCTGTTTCACTAAAAGGAGGTTTGACATCATGTGATGATCTTGTTTAAGTTATGAAGTTTTCTCCAAGGTTCAAATGAATGGAATAAAACATGGATTGAATATGTTGAGGGTTGAATTTGAGGTCAGTGGCTGATTGATTACTGAGTTAGTGAATAAGTTTTACTGATCAGTTTCTGTTATTGCCAGACATTTAACTATTAGTTCAGTTTTGTTAATGTTGAGATTTTGTTTCAATTAAGGAATACAGTATCAAGAAAAGTTAGTAAGTGAAAATGTTGTATCAACAAGTGAAAGTGTTGTATCAACAAGCGAGTGTTGTATCAACAAGCGAGAATGTTGTATCAACGAGTAAGAGTGTTGTATCAACAAGTGAAAGTGTTGTATCAACAAGTGAGATGTTGTATCAACAGTAAGAGTGTTGTATCAACAAGTGAAGTGTTGTATCAACAAGTGAAAGTGTTGTATCAACAAGTGAAAGTGTTATACAACAAGCGAGAATGTTGTATCAACGAGTAAGAGTGTTGTATCAACAAGTGAAAGTGTTGTATCAACAAGTGAGAGTGTTGTATCAACAAGTGAAAGTGTTGTATCAACAAGTGAGAGTGTTGTATCAACAAGTGAAAGTGTTGTATCAACAAGTGAAAGTGTTATATGAACAAGTGAGAATGTTGTATCAACAAGTGAAAGTGTTGTATTAACAAGTGAGAGTGTTGTATCAACAAGTGAAAATGTTATATCAACATCTGGTGTGTGCTTTTAGCAAACATTAAATTAGCTAAAAGAAATTAATTATTGAACAGGGTTATGCAAAGTTACAGTGAAAGTGATGTCTGTTAGAGAACATAATACCCAACTGGGCCTTATGCACTCACATCCTACGGACAGTCACTAGAAGAATCAGAGTAGAGAGTGAGATTAAGGAATATCACTGATATCATACAAGTCAGATTTTAATTACTTAGTGATAAAATGAAAAGCTAATAAGTAAATGCTGGTAATGCTGGAATCCATTATGATAACATGGCTCTGAAATCCACTTCACAAGAGAGGGATATCTCCAAATCTAAGTAGATTTTGGAAAGGTTCCTATGTAGTGTCAACAGATTCAGTGATGTGGGTTAAAGAACCAAAATGGACAAAATGCCCAGCAATTCACCAGCATCCTCATGGCCAACTGGTGAGTTCAGGGAAGACTTAAAAATAAACAATGTAAATCTGCTGAAGAGCTCTGGACCATATCTAGAGTATCAACAGAAGTGTATCCACTAGTAGATTCCATTGACCATGTACCTGAAGAAACCTCCTCCAAAAACTCAAATGGCAAAACAAGAATATTGATACAGGAAAGATGTCATCCTACTATTGTATCATTAGCAACAGATATATATTTCACCTACTTGGTTTGATGAATGGACAGTTTAGTGACAGTAAACAAGCAAATAAAACTTACTTTTGATTACAGTTTGTTTAACACAATTAATTAGTAATTTACATTTTTTACTTTGGTAACAGTCCACATTATTGTTAAGTATGAAACTTTAACTTTAATGCACCATTGTTTTTTTGTTATTACATTGTTCAAGGGACTCAACAATCCAGAGAGGAAGTATTGTTGAATACTATTTTTATTGTTTAGACACTTCAAATATTGAAACATTGTAGAATGGATGGCAACTGCCTGTTGTGGAGACACAAGTGTAGAGGAAGACGCTTCGAAAGTCTTCTGCCTTTCGTCTTCAGAAAACGTATGGCAGAAGACTTCCGAAACGTCGTCCTGTATACTTGTGTCTCCACAACAGGCAGTTGCCATCCATTCTACAATGTTTCTTCATGAATACTTCAAATATTGTCTTTTCTTTTATTTTGGCAAAAGAGAAAACATACAACACTCAATTGATATAGTTTCTTTAAAGCTTAAAACAATTAAACCCTTATATAAACTGAGACTGGCTAGACTTGATGATTCATCATGTAACTATAACACATTAGATAACTGTTAGTATCTTTTCATTACATTTCCTTCCAATCATATGCAACATAACAAAACTTATCAACCATCTTCTTATCATCATCCACTGTACTGTTTACCTATTATTTATCTTTTCCTTTCCATCACTTTTGTGGAAATTGGAGATTATTTTTCCCCATCTAACAGTTCTTACTTTTAAAGGCTCGATACAGATAATAAATATTTTGATATCCTGACCATGGCAATAACGTATTTTGGTAGGGGCTAGAGGGGGTTCAGCTCCAGAACCCATTGGTAATTTTATTCTATGTGAAACTACATGGGATGTATCGCACACAACTTTAAATCCGCCACTGGGCATCAATTTAAAGTAAATAAGGCGTTTTGTTCTCCATCCTCTATTTATCAAATGTTTCAATCGAATGAAACAAGAAACCAATCAACTCCTTCTGTAATCGATGAATGAAGTTATCGCAACTATTTTGAAAGTGAAGTGCTAGTTCTCCCTAATTTGGACTGATGGGCTAAATGGAAGAGGGGAGACAGCTAGTAAACATCACGCAATGCTAACTCTGGGGCTACTTTAATCGAAAAATGGGATTTCAAAGTCACTTTTTCCGCATCCACGCCTGATCCTGAAGTTCAATCTAAACTCTGTAAAAAATTTTTTTTTCACAACCGTTTCTTTATATTCTGAACAACAGAGGAATATTAGGCCTAATATTTGTTATAAGAAATCCCGTAAACTTCACGTGTGGGGGATGTAACAGTTTACGTGACATTTCTCACACATTTTAAACCTATCAGTTTCTAATTCGTTGCCAACTTCCAGCGTTTAAACCGTAATGGAGGAAGGCATCTTCACAACAAACGTATTCTAACAGATCTGAGAAACAGAATTATGATAAATCTGAATCATGTAGATGTCTCTTCTTATTCATCCAATATTCTAGATAAGACTCTTGGTTCTTCTGTCAGGAACTTAATTCATACGTTCAGACGCTTGACAAATCAGTGTATGTCACTCACTCTTCCTTGTCAGTAAGGCTGCCTTCACTTCCGTTTATACACTGTATTAATACCCGTAAATACGTATAGATGGTCAGCAATAAACATTGAGTGAATGTAACAGCCGCGTAAATTTCGACTCGCTGTCGCACCATGCATAAATTTAATGGTCATGTTAATGTTCGTGTCTTATGCATTCTACCTTGTCCTTTTTAATTAAAGGTACACTAGTTATAACGTGTCATAAATAACCCTCGTCTACATGAGACTATGCTCTAATGTTGTAAATTAGATTACTGTGCACTACATTTTCCCAAAGACATTTATATCCTCTGTTTAACCCCACCCCCCAACGACCCTCTCCTCGGAAGATTCATTCTTCCATTTTAAAGAAGACAGTTTTAAAGTTTATATATTTAGAATGCGTCATTTATGTCAAGTTAGGAAACAGTAAATTTTTTAAACCAGATGACTTTCTTGATTTGATATTCCATGGTGATTGATATCCATACAAAACGGGGAAGAATAGAGCGGAAAAACAACAGAGTCCTCTACAATTATTTTTTATATAAAAACTAAAAACAAGTTAGTCACTCTTTATTTGTTCTTTTCAAATATTATTTACACATCTGCTTCACAGTAAGAAGTAAATACATAAATGTAACTTTTAGTGAATCTGTTTCATATTCATAAAGGTGTAATTATTGTTAATGACTGTGTGTTTTATGTTATAGAGGTATTTATTGTTAATGACTGTGTGTTTTATGTTACAGAGGTATTTATTGTTAACGAATGTGTGTTTTATGTTATAGAGGTATTTATTGTTATAAAATGTGTGTTTTGTGTCATATAGGTATTTATTGTTATAAAATGTGTGTTTTGTGTTATATAGGTATTTATTGTTAACGAATGTGTGTTTTTATTTTAATAACGATGTAATTAGTGTTAACAAATGTGTGTTTTATGTTAATAAAGATGTTATTTTCAACGAATGTGTGTTTTATGTTAATAAAGATGTTATTTTCAACGAATGTGTGTTTTATGTTAATAGACATGTTATTTTTAACGAATGTTTCATGTTAATAAAGATGTTATTTTTAACGAATGTGTGTTTTATGTTTAATAAAGTTTATTTTTAACGAATGTGTGTTTTTGTTAAAGATGTTATTTTCAACGAATGTGTGTTTTATGTTAATAGACGAATGTGTGTTTTTTGTTAATAAAGATGTTATTTTCAACGAATGTGTGTTTTATGTTAATAGACATGTTATTTTTAACGAATGTTTCATGTTAATAAAGATGTTATTTTTAACGAATGTGTGTTTTATGTTTAATAAAGATGTTATTTTTAACGAATGTGTGTTTTTTGTTAATAAAGATTAATAAAGTGTGTTTTTTATGTTATTTTCAACGAATGTTTCATGTGTGTTTTATTTTAATAAAGATGTTATTTTCAACGAATGTGTGTTTTATGTGTGTTTTTTTATGTTAATAAAGATGTAATTATTGTTAATAATTTTCTATTGTGACCATGTGTTAATCCTGTGGTTTTTGTATAATGATCATGTGTTTTACTCATATAAACAATGTGGTTCTCCTATACTGATCATGTGGTTTTTCTACAATGATCATGAGGTTTTGTCTATAATGGTCACGTGTTTTACTTGTATAAACAATGTGGTTCTTCTATACTGATCATGTTAATTTTCTATTATGATCACGTGATTTTTCTATGTTAATAATTTGTTTTCCTATGCTGGCTATGTGGTTTTCTCTCACCAGCTTTCCTTAAAAGTTCTAAAATTAGAATATAACAAACTATATAAATGTGTATATGTCAATAACAGGACTCAAACATCCAATAGTTTAATACCCTCAGTAGCTCTGCGTAAGTCTGAAGGCTTATAAACCTAAAAACCGAGTTTCGATATTTGTAGCGGATAGTGTACAGGTAGTCCAGTGTGTGGTTTTGTACTTAACAACATACAAAGAATGGTCTTATGGTATTATTATATTGTAAGCTGTACTTGACAATTAGGTTGAATTCAGTCATTTGGTTCTACTAATGTTTTTCTTTTATCATAACAGAGGAAACAGGAGTCTAAGTGAATAACGGATTATACAAAACGATTTCTCTAAGTTATGTATCAAAGCTATTACAGATACAATATACAGTATGTTGGTTCTTTAATACACTCGACAATAAACTACAAAACTAACCATATAATAAACCGAATGAAATCAACCATAATAAACAAGACAATCAACATTAAAAACGGTACAACCAGTTATAATAAACATGCAACAGAAACATTAAACTAGGAAACCAACTAGAAAATATTGAGAAACCACTATAACACACCATGCAACAATCTAAATAAACTACAAAACTAGCCAAGTGTGTCCAACTTAAATAAAACGTAGAAGCCAACCATAAATTGTAAAAACAGCTAAAATAAACTGTAAAGCCAGTATAAACAAATCTGTGTATATGTATATATAAAGTAAAACCAGCCATATCAAATACCTAAAACTACATAAAGTAAAAACAATCCTACGAAACAGCTAATCAGCATAAAGTAAAACTAACGATAACAAAAAAACACATCTACATCAAGTTAAGCCAGCCATACCAAACAGATATGTCTACATAGAGTAAAGCCAGCCATGCCAAACAGTTATATCCACACAGAGTAAATCAACCATATCAAACAGTTACATTATATAAATAAAATTCAACCATATCAAACAGTTACATTACATAATTTAAATCCAACCATATCAAACACTTACATAAAATAAAAGCAACTATATCAAACAGTTACATCTACATAGAGTAAAGCCAACCATATCAGACAGTTACATCTACATGAAGTAAAACCAACTATATCAAACAGTTGCATAAAGTAAAAACAACCATATCAAACAGTTGCATCAAGTAAAAACAAACACATCAACCAGTTACATATATATACCAAGTAAAACCAACCATATCAAGACAGTTACATCTACATGAAGTAAAACCAAGTATATCAAACAGTTACATAAAGTAAAAACAACCATAGCAAACAGTTACATATGTATAAAAAACAACCATATCAAACAATTACATATATATTAAGTAAAAACAACCATATCCAACAGTTACAGATATGTAAAGTAAAAAAAAAGAGATATCAAACAGTTACATATATATAGAGTAAAACATCTATATCAAAGAGTTACATAAATTAAAAACAACCATGTTAAACAGTTACATATATATATATATACAGTAAAAAGATCTATAACAAACACTTTCATATATATAAAGTAAAAACATTCATATCAAAGAGTTACATGTATATAAATTATAAACAACCATATCAATGAGTTACATATATATATAAAGTACAATGAATCATATCAAAGAGTTACATGTATATAAATTATAAACAACCATATCAATGAGTTACATATATATAAAGTACAATGAACCATATCAAAGAGTTACATGTATTCAATTAAAACCAAACATATAAACAGTTACATATATACAAAGTAAAACCAACTATATCAAACACTTACATAAAGAAAAAATACCACATCAAACACTTACATAAAGTTAAACAAACTTAATCAAACAGTTACATATATATCAAATAAAGATATCATATCAAACAATTACATAAAGTAAAACCAACCATATCAAACACTAACATAAAGTAAAAGCAAACGTATCAAACATATACACATACATAAAGTAAAACCAGCCATGTGAAACAGTTAAATAGAGTAGAAACAACTATATCAAACAGTTATATATATATAGAATAAAACCAAGACAATCAAACACTAACATCAAGTAAAAACAACCATATCAAACATCTCCACCTACAAAAAGTAAAACCAACCATATGAAACAGTTACATTTACATAAAGTAAAACCAACCATGTCAAACAATTACATAAATATAAAGGAAAACAACCATGTCAAACAGTTATAAGTTAAAATAAGACAGTAAGTTTGATTATGATCTACATAAATAACCCACAGTTATAAGTTAAATACAAGACAGTAAGTTTGATTATGACCGAATAAATAACCCACAGTTATAAGTTAAATACAAGACAGTAAGTTTGATTATGACCTACAAAATAACCCACAGTTATAAGTTAAATATAAGACAGTAAGTTTGATTATGACCCAATAATAACACACAGTTATAAGTTAAATATAAGACAGTAAGTTTGATTATGACCTACAAAATAACCCACAGTTATAAGTTAAATATAAGACAGTAAGTTTGATTATGACCCAAGAATAACCCACAGTTATAAGTCAAATATAAGACAGTAAGAAGTTTTATTATGACCAATAGAAAACCATACAGTTATAAGTTAAAAAATAAGACAGTAAGTTTGATTATGACCTACTGAATTACCCACAGTTATAAGTTAAATATAAGACAGTAAGTTTGATTATGACCAAGAATAACCCAGTAAGTTTGATTATGACCTATTAATAAATAACCCACAGTTATAAAGTTAAATATAAGACAGTAAGTTTGATTATGACCTACAAAGAACCCACAGTTATAAGTTAAAAATAAGACAGTAAGTTTGATTATGACAATAAATAACCCACAGTTATAAGTTAAATATAAGACAGTAAGTTTGATTATTACCAATAAATAACCCACAGTTATAAGTTAAAAATAAGACAGTAAGTTTGATTATGACCTACAAAATAACCCACAGTTATAAGTTAAATTATAAGACAGTAAGTTTGATTATGATCACAATAAATAACCCACAGTTATAAGTTAAAAATAAGACAGTAAGTTTGATTATGACCTACAAAATAACCCACAGTTATAAGTTAAATATAAGAAACAGTAAGTTTGATTATGACCTACAAAATTAACCCACAGTTATAAGTTAAAATATAAGACAGTAAGTTTGATTATGACCAATAAAATAACCCACAGTTATAAGTTAAAAATAAAACAGTAAGTTTGATTATGACCTACAAAATAACCCACAGTTATAAGTTAAATATAAGACAGTAAGTTTGATTATGACCCAATAAATAACCCACAGTTATAAGTTAAATATAAGACAGTAAGTTTGATTATGATAATAAATAACCCACAGTTATAAGTTAAATATAAGACAGTAAGTTTGATTATGATTCCAATAATAACCCACAGTTATAAGTCAAATATAAGACAGTAAGTTTGATTATGACCTACAAAATAACCCACAGTTATAAGTTAAATATAAGACAGTAAGTTTGATTATGACCCAATAAATAACCCACAGTTATAAGTTAAATATAAGACAGTAAGTTTGATTATGACCCAATAAATAACCCACAGTTATAAGTTAAATATAAGACAGTAAGTTTGATTATGACCTACAAAATAACCCACAGTTATAAGTTAAATATAAGACAGTAAGTTTGATTATGACCTAATAAATAACCCACAGTTATAAGTTAAATATAAGACAGTAAGTTTGATTATGACCAATAAATAACCCACAGTTATAAGTTAAATATAAGACAGTAAGTTTGATTATGACCTACAATAAATAACCCACAGTTATAAGTTAAATATAAGACAGTAAGTTTGATTATGACCAATAAATAACCCACAGTTATAAGTTAAAATAAGACAGTAAGTTTGATTATGACCTACCCAAGTTATATTAAATATAAGACAGTAAGTTTGATTATGACCCACAGTTATAAGTTAAATATAAGACAGTAAGTTTGATTATGACCAATAAATAACCCACAGTTATAAGTTAAAAAAATAAGACAGTAAGTTTGATTATGACCTAATAAATAACCCACAGTTATAAGTTAAATATAAGACAGTAAGTTTGATTATGACCCAATAAATAACCCACAGTTATAAGTTAAATATAAGACAGTAAGTTTGATTATGACCTAAAATTAAATAACCCACAGTTATAAGTTAAATATAAGACAGTAAGTTTGATTATGACCCAATAAATAACCCACAGTTATATAGTTAAATATAAGACAGTAAGTTTGATTATGACCACAAATAACCCACAGTTATAAGTTAAATATAAGACAGTAAGTTTGATTATGACCACAAAATAACCCACAGTTATAAGTTAAATATAAGACAGTAAGTTTGATTATGACCCAATAAATAACCCACAGTTATAAGTTAAATATAAGACAGTAAGTTTGATTATGACCAATAAATAACCCACAGTTATAAGTTAAAAATAAGACAGTAAGTTTGATTATGACCCAATAAATAACCCACAGTTATAAGTTAAATATAAGACAGTAAGTTTGATTATGACCAATAAATAATAACCCACAGTTATAAGTTAAAATAAGACAGTAAGTTTGATTATGACCTAATAAATAACCCACAGTTATAAGTTAAATATAAGACAGTAAGTTTGATTATGACCTAGAAAATAACCCACAGTTATAAGTTAAATATAAGACAGTAAGTTTGATTATGACCCAATAAATAACCCACAGTTATAAGTTAAATATAAGACAGTAAGTTTGATTATGACCTACTAAATAACCCACAGTTATAAGTTAAATATAAGACAGTAAGTTTGATTATGACCCAATAAATAACCCACAGTTATAAGTTAAATACAAGACAGTAAGTTTGATTATGACCTACAAAATAACCCACAGTTATAAGTTAAAAATAAGACAGTAAGTTTGATTATGACCAATAAAATAACCCACAGTTATAAGTTAAATATAAGACAGTAAGTTTGATTATGACCTAAAAATAACCCACAGTTATAAGTTAAATATAAGACAGTAAGTTTGATTATGACCCAATAAATAACCCACAGTTATAAGTTAAATATAAGACAGTAAGTTTGATTATGACCTACAAAATAACCCACAGTTATAAGTTAAATATAAGACAGTAAGTTTGATTATGACCAAATAAATAACCCACAGTTATAAGTTAAATATAAGACAGTAAGTTTGATTATGACCAATAAATAACCCACAGTTATAAGTTAAATATAAGACAGTAAGTTTGATTATGACCCAAAAATAACCCACAGTTATAAGTTAAATATAAGACAGTAAGTTTGATTATGACCTATAAATAACCCACAGTTATAAGTTAAATATAAGACAGTAAGTTTGATTATGACCCAATAAATAACCCACAGTTATAAGTTAAATACAAGACAGTAAGTTTGATTATGACCTACAAAATAATCCACAGTTATAAGTTAAATATAAGACAGTAAGTTTGATTATGACCTATAAAATAACCCACAGTTATAAGTTAAATATAAGACAGTAAGTTTGATTATGACCCAATAAATAACCCACAGTTATAAGTTAAATATAAGACAGTAAGTTTGATTATGACCAATAATAACCCACAGTTATAAGTTAAAATAAGACAGTAAGTTTGATTATGACCACAAAATAACCCACAGTTATAAGTTAAATATAAGACAGTAAGTTTGATTATGACCTAATAATAACTCACAGTTATAAGTTAAAAATAAGACAGTAAGTTTGATTATGACCTAGAGAATAACCCACAGTTATAAGTTAAATATAAGACAGTAAGTTTGATTATGACCCAATAAATAACCCACAGTTATAAGTTAAATATAAGACAGTAAGTTTGATTATGACCCAATAAATAACCCACAGTTATAAGTTAAATATAAGACAGTAAGTTTGATTATGACCTACAAAATAACCCACAGTTATAAGTTAAATATAAGACAGTAAGTTTGATTATGACCTAATAAATAACCCACAGTTATAAGTTAAATATAAGACAGTAAGTTTGATTATGACCTACAAAATAACCCACAGTTATAAGTTAAAATATAAGACAGTAAGTTTGATTATGACCCAATAAATAACCCACAGTTATAAGTTAAATATAAGACAGTAAGTTTGATTATGACCTACAAAATAACCCACAGTTATAAGTTAAATATAAGACAGTAAGTTTGATTATGACCCAATAAATAACCCACAGTTATAAGTTAAAAATAAGACAGTAAGTTTGATTATGACCTACAAAATAACCCACAGTTATAAGTTAAATATAAGACAGTAAGTTTGATTATGACCCAATAAATAACCCAGTTATAAGTTAAATATAAGACAGTAAGTTTGATTATGACCTACAAATAACCCACAGTTATAAGTTAAAAAGACAGTAAGTTTGATTATGATCCAATAATAACCCACAGTTATATTAAGTAAGTAAGTTGATTATGACCTACAAAATAACCCACAGTTATAAGTTAAATATAAGACAGTAAGTTTGATTATGACCTAATAATAACCCACAGTTATAAGTTAAATATAAGACAGTAAGTTTGATTATGACCTACAAAATAACCCACAGTTATAAGTTAAAATATAAGACAGTAAGTTTGATTATGACCCAATAAATAACCCACAGTTATAAGTTAAATATAAGACAGTAAGTTTGATTATGACCAATAAATAACCCACAGTTATAAGTTAAATATAAGACAGTAAGTTTGATTATGACCTAATAAATAACCCACAGTTATAAGTTAAATATAAGACAGTAAGTTTGATTATGACCCAATAAATAACCCACAGTTATAAGTTAAATATAAGACAGTAAGTTTGATTATGACCTACAAAATAACCCACAGTTATAAGTTAAATATAAGACAGTAAGTTTGATTATGACCTAGAAAATAACCCACAGTTATAAGTTAAATATAAGACAGTAAGTTTGATTATGACCTAGATAATAACCCACAGTTATAAGTTAAAATAAGACAGTAAGTTTGATTATGACCTATAAATAACCCACAGTTATAAGTTAAATATAAGACAGTAAGTTTGATTATGACCCAATAAATAACCCACAGTTATAAGTTAAATATAAGACAGTAAGTTTGATTATGACCTACAAAATAACCCACAGTTATAAGTTAAATATAAGACAGTAAGTTTGATTATGACCCAATAAATAACCCCAACACAGTTATATAGTTAAAATAAGACAGTAAGTTTGATTATGACCCAAAAAATAACCCACAGTTATAAGTTAAATATAAGACAGTAAGTTTGATTATGACCTACATAAATAACCCACAGTTATAAGTTAAATATAAGACAGTAAGTTTGATTATGACCCAATAAATAACCCACAGTTATAAGTTAAAATAAGACAGTAAGTTTGATTATGACCTACAAAATAACCCACAGTTATAAGTTAAATATAAGACAGTAAGTTTGATTATGACCTAGAAATAACCCACAGTTATAAGTTAAAAATAAGACAGTAAGTTTGATTATGACCTAATAAATAACCCACAGTTATAAGTTAAATATAAGACAGTAAGTTTGATTATGACCTACAAAATAACCCACAGTTATAAGTTAAATATAAGACAGTAAGTTTGATTATGATCCACATAAATAACCCACAGTTATAAGTTAAATATAAGACAGTAAGTTTGATTATGACCCAATAAATAACCCACAGTTATAAGTTAAATATAAGACAGTAAGTTTGATTATGACCTACAAAATAACCCACAGTTATAAGTTAAATATAAGACAGTAAGTTTGATTATGACCCAATAGAATAACCCACAGTTATAAGTTAAATATAAGACAGTAAGTTTGATTATGACCTATAAATAACCCACAGTTATAAGTTAAAAATAAGACAGTAAGTTTGATTATGACCTAATAAATAACCCACAGTTATAAGTTAAATATAAGACAGTAAGTTTGATTATGACCCAGAAAATAACCCACAGTTATAAGTTAAATATAAGACAGTAAGTTTGATTATGACCTAAAAATAACCCACAGTTATAAGTTAAATATAAGACAGTAAGTTTGATTATGACCCAATAAATAACCCACAGTTATAAGTTAAATATAAGACAGTAAGTTTGATTATGACCTACAAATAACCCACAGTTATAAGTTAAATATAAGACAGTAAGTTTGATTATGACCCAATAAATAACCCACAGTTATAAGTTAAATATAAGACAGTAAGTTTGATTATGACCAGAATAACCCAAGTTATATAACAGTAAGTTTGATTATGACCACCCACAGTTATAAGTTAAATATAAGACAGTAAGTTTGATTATGACCTATAAAATAACCCACAGTTATAAGTTAAATATAAGACAGTAAGTTTGATTATGACCAATAAATAACCCACAGTTATAAGTTAAATACAAGACAGTAAGTTTGATTATGACCAATAATAACCCACAGTTATAAGTTAAATATAAGACAGTAAGTTTGATTATGACCTACAAAATAACCCACAGTTATAAGTTAAATATAAGACAGTAAGTTTGATTATGACCTAATAAATAACCCACAGTTATAAGTTAAAAATAAGAACAGTAAGTTTGATTATGACCTATAAATAACCCACAGTTATAAGTTAAATATAAGACAGTAAGTTTGATTATGACCCAATAAATAACCCACAGTTATAAGTTAAATATAAGACAGTAAGTTTGATTATGACCTAGAAAATAACCCACAGTTATAAGTTAAATATAAGACAGTAAGTTTGATTATGACCAATAAATAACCCACAGTTATAAGTTAAATATAAGACAGTAAGTTTGATTATGACCTACAAAATAACCCACAGTTATAAGTTAAATATAAGACAGTAAGTTTGATTATGACCTAATAAATAACCCACAGTTATAAGTTAAATATAAGACAGTAAGTTTGATTATGACCCAATAAATAACCCACAGTTATAAGTTAAATATAAGACAGTAAGTTTGATTATGACCTAATAAATAACCCACAGTTATAAGTTAAATATAAGACAGTAAGTTTGATTATGACCTACAAAATAACCCACAGTTATAAGTTAAATATAAGACAGTAAGTTTGATTATGACCCAATAAATAACCCACAGTTATAAGTTAAAATAAGACAGTAAGTTTGATTATGACCTACAAAATAACCCACAGTTATAAGTTAAATATAAGACAGTAAGTTTGATTATGACCCAATAAATAACCCACAGTTATAAGTTAAATATAAGACAGTAAGTTTGATTATGACCTATAAATAACCCACAGTTATAAGTTAAATATAAGACAGTAAGTTTGATTATGACCTAAAAATAACCCACAGTTATAAGTTAAATATAAGACAGTAAGTTTGATTATGACCTACAAAATAACCCACAGTTATAAGTTAAATATAAGACAGTAAGTTTGATTATGACCAATAAAATAACCCACAGTTATAAGTTAAAAATAAGACAGTAAGTTTGATTATGACCTACAAAATAACCCACAGTTATAAGTTAAATATAAGACAGTAAGTTTGATTATGACCTACAAAATAACCCACAGTTATAAAAATAAAGACAGTAAGTTTGATTATGACCTACCCACAGTTATAAGTTAAATATAAGACAGTAAGTTTGATTATGACCCAATAAATAACCCACAGTTATAAGTTAAATATAAGACAGTAAGTTTGATTATGACCTACAAAATAACCCACAGTTATAAGTTAAATATAAGACAGTAAGTTTGATTATGACCCAATAAATAACCCACAGTTATAAGTTAAATATAAGACAGTAAGTTTGATTATGACCCAATAAATAACCCACAGTTATAAGTTAAATATAAGACAGTAAGTTTGATTATGACCTACAAAATAACCCACAGTTATAAGTTAAATATAAGACAGTAAGTTTGATTATGACCCAATAAATAACCCACAGTTATAAGTTAAATATAAGACAGTAAGTTTGATTATGACCTACATAAATAACCCACAGTTATAAGTTAAAAATAAGACAGTAAGTTTGATTATGACCCAATAAATAACCCACAGTTATAAGTTAAATATAAGACAGTAAGTTTGATTATGACCTATAAATAACCCACAGTTATAAGTTAAATATAAGACAGTAAGTTTGATTATGACCTACAAAATAACCCACAGTTATAAGTTAAATATAAGACAGTAAGTTTGATTATGACCCAATAAATAACCCACAGTTATAAGTTAAATATAAGACAGTAAGTTTGATTATGACCTAAAAATAACCCACAGTTATAAGTTAAATATAAGACAGTAAGTTTGATTATGACCTATAAATAACCCACAGTTATAAGTTAAATATAAGACAGTAAGTTTGATTATGACCAATAAATAACCCACAGTTATAAGTTAAAATAAGACAGTAAGTTTGATTATGACCACAAAATAACCCACAGTTATAAGTTAAATATAAGACAGTAAGTTTGATTATGACCCAATAAATAACCCACAGTTATAAGTTAAATATAAGACAGTAAGTTTGATTATGACCCAATAAATAACCCACAGTTATAAGTTAAATATAAGACAGTAAGTTTGATTATGACCTAATAAATAACCCACAGTTATAAGTTAAATATAAGACAGTAAGTTTGATTATGACCTAAAAATAACCCACAGTTATAAGTTAAATATAAGACAGTAAGTTTGATTATGACCTAATAAAATAACCCACAGTTATAAGTTAAAATAAGACAGTAAGTTTGATTATGACCCAATAAATAACCCACAGTTATAAGTTAAATATAAGACAGTAAGTTTGATTATGACCTACAAAATAACCCACAGTTATAAGTTAAATATAAGACAGTAAGTTTGATTATGACCCAATAAATAACCCACAGTTATAAGTTAAATATAAGACAGTAAGTTTGATTATGACCCAAAAATAACCCACAGTTATAAGTTAAATATAAGACAGTAAGTTTGATTATGACCAATAAATAACCCACAGTTATAAGTTAAATATAAGACAGTAAGTTTGATTATGACCTAATAAATAACCCACAGTTATAAGTTAAATATAAGACAGTAAGTTTGATTATGACCTAATAAATAACCCACAGTTATAAGTTAAATATAAGACAGTAAGTTTGATTATGACCAATAAATAACCCACAGTTATAAGTTAAATATAAGACAGTAAGTTTGATTATGACCTAGAAAATAACCCACAGTTATAAGTTAAAAATAAGACAGTAAGTTTGATTATGACCTACAAAATAACCCACAGTTATAAGTTAAATATAAGACAGTAAGTTTGATTATGACCAATAAATAACCCACAGTTATAAGTTAAATATAAGACAGTAAGTTTGATTATGACCCACAAAATAACCCACAGTTATAAGTTAAATATAAGACAGTAAGTTTGATTATGACCCAATAAATAACCCACAGTTATAAGTTAAATATAAGACAGTAAGTTTGATTATGACCCACAAATAACCCACAGTTATAAGTTAAATATAAGACAGTAAGTTTGATTATGACCTAGAAAATAACCCACAGTTATAAGTTAAATATAAGACAGTAAGTTTGATTATGACCCAATAAATAACCCACAGTTATAAGTTAAATATAAGACAGTAAGTTTGATTATGACCTACAAATAACCCACAGTTATAAGTTAAATATAAGACAGTAAGTTTGATTATGACCTACAAAATAACCCACAGTTATAAGTTAAATATAAGACAGTAAGTTTGATTATGACCCAATAAATAACCCACAGTTATAAGTTAAATATAAGACAGTAAGTTTGATTATGACCAAAAAATAACCCACAGTTATAAGTTAAATATAAGACAGTAAGTTTGATTATGACCTAAAAATAACCCACAGTTATAAGTTAAATATAAGACAGTAAGTTTGATTATGACCTAATAAATAACCCACAGTTATAAGTTAAATATAAGACAGTAAGTTTGATTATGACCCAATAAATAACCCACAGTTATAAGTTAAATATAAGACAGTAAGTTTGATTATGACCAATAAATAACCCACAGTTATAAGTTAAAAATAAGACAGTAAGTTTGATTATGACCAATAAATAACCCACAGTTATAAGTTAAATATAAGACAGTAAGTTTGATTATGACCTAGTTATAAGTTAAATATAAGACAGTAAGTTTGATTATGACCTAGAAATAACCCACAGTTATAAGTTAAATATAAGACAGTAAGTTTGATTATGACCAATAAATAACCCACAGTTATAAGTTAAATATAAGACAGTAAGTTTGATTATGACCAATAAAATAACCCACAGTTATAAGTTAAATATAAGACAGTAAGTTTGATTATGACCTAGAAAATAACCCACAGTTATAAGTTAAATATAAGACAGTAAGTTTGATTATGACCCAATAATAACCCACAGTTATAAGTTAAATATAAGACAGTAAGTTTGATTATGACCTACAAAATAACCCACAGTTATAAGTTAAATATAAGACAGTAAGTTTGATTATGACCCAATAAATAACCCACAGTTATAAGTTAAATATAAGACAGTAAGTTTGATTATGACCTAAAAATAACCCACAGTTATAAGTTAAATATAAGACAGTAAGTTTGATTATGACCAATAAATAACCCACAGTTATAAGTTAAAATAAGACAGTAAGTTTGATTATGACCTACAAAATAACCCACAGTTATAAGTTAAATATAAGACAGTAAGTTTGATTATGACCCAAAATAACCCACAGTTATAAGTTAAATATAAGACAGTAAGTTTGATTATGACCCAATAAATAACCCACAGTTATAAGTTAAATATAAGACAGTAAGTTTGATTATGACCCAATAAATAACCCACAGTTATAAGTTAAATATAAGACAGTAAGTTTGATTATGACCTAATAAAATAACCCACAGTTATAAGTTAAATATAAGACAGTAAGTTTGATTATGACCCAATAAATAACCCACAGTTATAAGTTAAATATAAGACAGTAAGTTTGATTATGACCTACAAAATAACCCACAGTTATAAGTTAAATATAAGACAGTAAGTTTGATTATGACCTAATAAATAACCCACAGTTATAAGTTAAATATAAGACAGTAAGTTTGATTATGACCTAGAAATAACCCACAGTTATAAGTTAAATATAAGACAGTAAGTTTGATTATGACCTAATAAATAACCCACAGTTATAAGTTAAATATAAGACAGTAAGTTTGATTATGACCCAATAAATAACCCACAGTTATAAGTTAAAAATAAGACAGTAAGTTTGATTATGACCTATAAGCTAAATAACCCTACAGTTATAAGTTAAATATAAGACAGTAAGTTTGATTATGACCTAATAATAACCCACAGTTATAAGTTAAATATAAGACAGTAAGTTTGATTATGACCTACAAAATAACCCACAGTTATAAGTTAAATATAAGACAGTAAGTTTGATTATGATTATATAAAGTAACCCACAGTTATAAGTTAAAAATAAGACAGTAAGTTTGATTATGACCTACAAAATAACCCACAGTTATAAGTTAAATATAAGACAGTAAGTTTGATTATGACCTATAAAATAACCCACAGTTATAAGTTAAATATAAGACAGTAAGTTTGATTATGACCTACAAAATAACCCACAGTTATAAGTTAAATATAAGACAGTAAGTTTGATTATGACCTACAAAATAACCCACAGTTATAAGTTAAATATAAGACAGTAAGTTTGATTATGACCCAATAAATAACCCACAGTTATAAGTTAAAAATAAAGACAGTAAGTTTGATTATGACCTACAAAATAACCCACAGTTATAAGTTAAATATAAGACAGTAAGTTTGATTATGACCTACAAAATAACCCACAGTTATAAGTTAAATATAAGACAGTAAGTTTGATTATGACCTAATAAATAACCCACAGTTATAAGTTAAATATAAGACAGTAAGTTTGATTATGACCTATAAATAACCCACAGTTATAAGTTAAATATAAGACAGTAAGTTTGATTATGACCCAATAAATAACCCACAGTTATAAGTTAAAAATAAGACAGTAAGTTTGATTATGACCCAATAAATAACCCACAGTTATAAGTTAAATATAAGACAGTAAGTTTGATTATGACCAATAAATAACCCACAGTTATAAGTTAAATATAAGACAGTAAGTTTGATTATGACCTAATAAATAACCCACAGTTATAAGTTAAATATAAGACAGTAAGTTTGATTATGACCACATAATAACCCACAGTTATAAGTTAAATATAAGACAGTAAGTTTGATTATGACCTACAAAATAACCCACAGTTATAAGTTAAAATATAAGACAGTAAGTTTGATTATGACCAATAAATAACCCACAGTTATAAGTTAAATATAAGACAGTAAGTTTGATTATGACCTAATAAATAACCCACAGTTATAAGTTAAAAATAAGACAGTAAGTTTGATTATGACCTACAAATAACCCACAGTTATAAGTTAAATATAAGACAGTAAGTTTGATTATGACCCAATAAATAACCCACAGTTATAAGTTAAATATAAGACAGTAAGTTTGATTATGACCTACAAAATAACCCACAGTTATAAGTTAAATATAAGACAGTAAGTTTGATTATGACCTAATAAATAACCCACAGTTATAAGTTAAATATAAGACAGTAAGTTTGATTATGACCTAATAAAATAACCCACAGTTATAAGTTAAATATAAGACAGTAAGTTTGATTATGACCCAATAAATAACCCACAGTTATAAGTTAAATATAAGACAGTAAGTTTGATTATGACCCAATAAATAACCCACAGTTATAAGCTAAATATAAGACAGTAAGTTTATTATGACCTACAAAATAACCCACAGTTATAAGTTAAATATAAGACAGTAAGTTTGATTATGACCCGATAAATAACCCACAGTTATAAATTAAATATAAGACAGTAAGTTTGATTATGACCTAAAAATAACCCACAGTTATAAGTTAAATATAAGACAGTAAGTTTGATTATGACCCAATAAATAACCCACAGTTATAAGTTAAATATAAGACAGTAAGTTTGATTATGACCTACAAAATAACCCACAGTTATAAGTTAAAAATAAGACAGTAAGTTTGATTATGACCCAATAAATAACCCACAGTTATAAGTTAAATATAAGTCAGTAAGTTTCGTTATGACCGAAAAATAACCCACAGTTATAAGCTAAATATAAAACATTAAGTTTGATTATAACCTAGAGAATAACCCACAGTTATAAGTTAAATATAAGACAGTAAGTTTGATTATGACCCAATAAATAACCCACAGTTATAAGTTAAATATAAGACAGTAAGTTTGATTATGACCAATAATAACCCACAGTTATAAGTTAAATATAAGACAGTAAGTTTGATTATGACCTAATAATAACCCACAGTTATAAGTTAAATATAAGACAGTAAGTTTGATTATGACCCAATAAATAACCCACAGTTATAAGTTAAATATAAGACAGTAAGTTTGATTATGACCTACAAAATAACCCA
Organism: Tachypleus tridentatus; assembly: GCF_004210375.1. Classification (NCBI taxonomy): domain Eukaryota; kingdom Metazoa; phylum Arthropoda; class Merostomata; order Xiphosura; family Limulidae; genus Tachypleus; species Tachypleus tridentatus. The sequence continues at coordinate 125,057,616 of NC_134834.1, read as the reverse complement.
CAGTTATAAGTTAAATATAAGACAGTAAGTTTGATTATGACCAATAAATAACCCACAGTTATAAGTTAAATATAAGACAGTAAGTTTGATTATGACCTACAAAATAACCCACAGTTATAAGTTAAATATAAGACAGTAAGTTTGATTATGACCTAGTTATAAGTTAAATAATAAGACAGTAAGTTTGATTATGACCCAATAAATAACCCACAGTTATAAGTTAAATATAAGACAGTAAGTTTGATTATGACCTAATAAATAACCCACAGTTATAAGTTAAATATAAGACAGTAAGTTTGATTATGACCTACAAAATAACCCACAGTTATAAGTTAAATATAAAACAGTAAGTTTGATTATGACCCAATAAATAACCCACAGTTATAAGTTAAAAATAAGACAGTAAGTTTGATTATGACCCAATAAATAACCCACAGTTATAAGTTAAATATAAGACAGTAAGTTTGATTATGACCCAATAAATAACCCACAGTTATAAGAAATATAAGACAGTAAGTTTGATTATGACCTAAAAATAACCCACAGTTATAAGTTAAATATAAGACAGTAAGTTTGATTATGACCCAATAAATAACCCACAGTTATAAGTTAAATATAAGACAGTAAGTTTGATTATGACCCAATAAATAACCCACAGTTATAAGTTAAATATAAGACAGTAAGTTTGATTATGACCTACAAAATAACCCACAGTTATAAGTTAAATATAAGACAGTAAGTTTGATTATGACCCAATAATAACCCACAGTTATAAGTTAAATATAAGACAGTAAGTTTGATTATGACCTACAAAATAACCCACAGTTATAAGTTAAATATAAGACAGTAAGTTTGATTATGACCCAATAAATAACCCACAGTTATAAGTTAAAAATAAGACAGTAAGTTTGATTATGACCTACAAAATAACCCACAGTTATAAGTTAAATATAAGACAGTAAGTTTGATTATGACCCAATAAATAACCCACAGTTATAAGTTAAAATAAGACAGTAAGTTTGATTATGACCTACAAAATAACCCACAGTTATAAGTTAAATATAAGACAGTAAGTTTGATTATGACCTATAAATAACCCACAGTTATAAGTTAAATATAAGACAGTAAGTTTGATTATGACCCAATAAATAACCCACAGTTATAAGTTAAATATAAGACAGTAAGTTTGATTATGACCCAATAAATAACCCACAGTTATAAGTTAAATATAAGACAGTAAGTTTGATTATGACCCAATAAATAACCCACAGTTATAAGTTAAATATAAGACAGTAAGTTTGATTATGACCTAGAAATAACCCACAGTTATAAGTTAAATATAAGACAGTAAGTTTGATTATGACCTACAAAATAACCCACAGTTATAAGTTAAATATAAGACAGTAAGTTTGATTATGACCAATAAATAACCCACAGTTATAAGTTAAAAATAAGACAGTAAGTTTGATTATGACCTACAAAATAACCCACAGTTATAAGTTAAATATAAGACAGTAAGTTTGATTATGACCAATAAATAACCCACAGTTATAAGTTAAATATAAGACAGTAAGTTTGATTATGACCTAATAAATAACCCACAGTTATAAGTTAAATATAAGACAGTAAGTTTGATTATGACCCAATAAATAACCCACAGTTATAAGTTAAAAATAAGACAGTAAGTTTGATTATGACCTAGAAAATAACCCACAGTTATAAGTTAAATATAAGACAGTAAGTTTGATTATGACCCAATAAATAACCCACAGTTATAAGTTAAATATAAGACAGTAAGTTTGATTATGACCTAAAAATAACCCACAGTTATAAGTTAAATATAAGACAGTAAGTTTGATTATGACCCAATAAATAACCCACAGTTATAAGTTAAATATAAGACAGTAAGTTTGATTATGACCACAAAATAACCCACAGTTATAAGTTAAATATAAGACAGTAAGTTTGATTATGACCTACAAAATAACCCACAGTTATAAGTTAAATATAAGACAGTAAGTTTGATTATGACCTACAAAATAACCCACAGTTATAAGTTAAATATAAGACAGTAAGTTTGATTATGACCTAATAAATAACCCACAGTTATAAGTTAAATATAAGACAGTAAGTTTGATTATGACCCAATAAATAACCCACAGTTATAAGTTAAAAATAAGACAGTAAGTTTGATTATGACCTACAAAATAACCCACAGTTATAAGTTAAATATAAGACAGTAAGTTTGATTATGACCAATAAATAACCCACAGTTATAAGTTAAAATAAGACAGTAAGTTTGATTATGACCTACAAATAACCCACAGTTATAAGTTAAATATAAGACAGTAAGTTTGATTATGACCCAATAAATAACCCACAGTTATAAGTTAAATATAAGACAGTAAGTTTGATTATGACCCAATAAATAACCCACAGTTATAAGTTAAATATAAGACAGTAAGTTTGATTATGACCTATAAAAATAACCCACAGTTATAAGTTAAATATAAGACAGTAAGTTTGATTATGACCTAATAAATAACCCACAGTTATAAGTTAAATATAAGACAGTAAGTTTGATTATGACCTACAAAATAACCCACAGTTATAAGTTAAATATAAGACAGTAAGTTTGATTATGACCCAGAAAATAACCCACAGTTATAAGTTAAAATAAGACAGTAAGTTTGATTATGACCTACAAAATAACCCACAGTTATAAGTTAAATATAAGACAGTAAGTTTGATTATGATCCAATAAATAACCCACAGTTATAAGTTAAAAATAAGACAGTAAGTTTGATTATGACCTATAAATAACCCACAGTTATAAGTTAAATATAAGACAGTAAGTTTGATTATGACCCAATAAATAACCCACAGTTATAAGTTAAATATAAGACAGTAAGTTTGATTATGACCCAATAAATAACCCACAGTTATAAGTTAAATATAAGACAGTAAGTTTGATTATGACCCAATAAATAACCCACAGTTATAAGTTAAATATAAGACAGTAAGTTTGATTATGACCTACAAAATAACCCACAGTTATAAGTTAAATATAAGACAGTAAGTTTGATTATGACCAATAAATAACCCACAGTTATAAGTTAAATATAAGACAGTAAGTTTGATTATGACCTAAAAATAACCCACAGTTATAAGTTAAATATAAGACAGTAAGTTTGATTATGACCTACAAAAATAACCCACAGTTATAAGTTAAATATAAGACAGTAAGTTTGATTATGACCTAATAAATAACCCACAGTTATAAGTTAAAAATAAGACAGTAAGTTTGATTATGACCTAAAAATAACCCACAGTTATAAGTTAAATATAAGACAGTAAGTTTGATTATGACCAATAATAACCCACAGTTATAAGTTAAATATAAGACAGTAAGTTTGATTATGACCCAAAAATAACCCACAGTTATAAGTTAAATATAAGACAGTAAGTTTGATTATGACCCAATAAATAACCCACAGTTATAAGTTAAATATAAGACAGTAAGTTTGATTATGACCTAATAAATAACCCACAGTTATAAGTTAAATATAAGACAGTAAGTTTGATTATGACCTAGAAAATAACCCACAGTTATAAGTTAAATATAAGACAGTAAGTTTGATTATGACCTAATAAATAACCCACAGTTATAAGTTAAATATAAGACAGTAAGTTTGATTATGACCCAATAAATAACCCACAGTTATAAGTTAAAATAAGACAGTAAGTTTGATTATGACCTACAAAATAACCCACAGTTATAAGTTAAATATAAGACAGTAAGTTTGATTATGACCCAATAAATAACCCACAGTTATAAGTTAAATATAAGACAGTAAGTTTGATTATGACCAATAAATAACCCACAGTTATAAGTTAAATATAAGACAGTAAGTTTGATTATGACCCAATAAATAACCCACAGTTATAAGTTAAATATAAGACAGTAAGTTTGATTATGACCCAATAAATAACCCACAGTTATAAGTTAAATATAAGACAGTAAGTTTGATTATGACCCAATAAAATAACCCACAGTTATAAGTTAAATATAAGACAGTAAGTTTGATTATGACCCAATAAATAACCCACAGTTATAAGTTAAATATAAGACAGTAAGTTTGATTATGACCCAATAAATAACCCACAGTTATAAGTTAAATATAAGACAGTAAGTTTGATTATGACCTAAAAATAACCCACAGTTATAAGTTAAATATAAGACAGTAAGTTTGATTATGACCCAATAAATAACCCACAGTTATAAGTTAAAAATAAGACAGTAAGTTTGATTATGACCTACAAAATAACCCACAGTTATAAGTTAAATATAAGACAGTAAGTTTGATTATGACCCAATAAATAACCCACAGTTATAAGTTAAAAATAAGACAGTAAGTTTGATTATGACCTACAAAATAACCCACAGTTATAAGTTAAATATAAGACAGTAAGTTTGATTATGACCAATAAATAACCCACAGTTATAAGTTAAATATAAGACAGTAAGTTTGATTATGACCCAATAAATAACCCACAGTTATAAGTTAAATATAAGACAGTAAGTTTGATTATGACCTACAAAATAACCCACAGTTATAAGTTAAATATAAGACAGTAAGTTTGATTATGACCCAATAAATAACCCACAGTTATAAGTTAAATATAAGACAGTAAGTTTGATTATGACCTACAAAATAACCCACAGTTATAAGTTAAATATAAGACAGTAAGTTTGATTATGACCCAATAAATAACCCACAGTTATAAGTTAAATATAAGACAGTAAGTTTGATTATGACCTAATAAATAACCCACAGTTATAAGTTAAATATAAGACAGTAAGTTTGATTATGACCAATAAATAACCCACAGTTATAAGTTAAATATAAGACAGTAAGTTTGATTATGACCTAATAAATAACCCACAGTTATAAGTTAAATATAAGACAGTAAGTTTGATTATGACCAATAAAATAACCCACAGTTATAAGTTAAATATAAGACAGTAAGTTTGATTATGACCTAATAAATAACCCACAGTTATAAGTTAAATATAAGACAGTAAGTTTGATTATGACCTACAAAATAACCCACAGTTATAAGTTAAATATAAGACAGTAAGTTTGATTATGACCCAATAAATAACCCACAGTTATAAGTTAAATATAAGACAGTAAGTTTGATTATGACCCAGAAATAACCCACAGTTATAAGTTAAATATAAGACAGTAAGTTTGATTATGACCCAATAAATAACCCACAGTTATAAGTTAAATATAAGACAGTAAGTTTGATTATGACCTACAAAATAACCCACAGTTATAAGTTAAATATAAGACAGTAAGTTTGATTATGACCAAATAACCCACAGTTATAAGTTAAATATAAGACAGTAAGTTTGATTATGACCTACAAAATAACCCACAGTTATAAGTTAAATATAAGACAGTAAGTTTGATTATGACCCAATAAATAACCCACAGTTATAAGTTAAATATAAGACAGTAAGTTTGATTATGACCCAATAAATAACCCACAGTTATAAGTTAAATATAAGACAGTAAGTTTGATTATGACCTAATAAATAACCCACAGTTATAAGTTAAATATAAGACAGTAAGTTTGATTATGACCCAATAAATAACCCACAGTTATAAGTTAAATATAAGACAGTAAGTTTGATTATGACCACACAGTTATAAGTTAAATATAAGACAGTAAGTTTGATTATGACCCAAAAAATAACCCACAGTTATAAGTTAAATATAAGACAGTAAGTTTGATTATGACCTACAAATAACCCACAGTTATAAGTTAAATATAAAACAGTAAGTTTGATTATGACCTAAATAACCCACAGTTATAAGTTAAATATAAGACAGTAAGTTTGATTATGACCTAATAAATAACCCACAGTTATAAGTTAAATATAAGACAGTAAGTTTGATTATGACCAATAAATAACCCACAGTTATAAGTTAAATATAAGACAGTAAGTTTGATTATGACCAATAAATAACCCACAGTTATAAGTTAAATATAAGACAGTAAGTTTGATTATGACCTAGAAAATAACCCACAGTTATAAGTTAAATATAAGACAGTAAGTTTGATTATGACCAATAAATAACCCACAGTTATAAGTTAAATATAAGACAGTAAGTTTGATTATGACCCAATAATAACCCACAGTTATAAGTTAAAAATAAGACAGTAAGTTTGATTATGACCTAATAAATAACCCACAGTTATAAGTTAAATATAAGACAGTAAGTTTGATTATGACCTAGTTATAAGTTAAATATAAGACAGTAAGTTTGATTATGACCTACAAAATAACCCACAGTTATAAGTTAAATATAAGACAGTAAGTTTGATTATGACCAATAAATAACCCACAGTTATAAGTTAAAAATAAGACAGTAAGTTTGATTATGACCTACAAAATAACCCACAGTTATAAGTTAAATATAAGACAGTAAGTTTGATTATGACCCAATAAATAACCCACAGTTATAAGTTAAATATAAGACAGTAAGTTTGATTATGACCCAATAAATAACCCACAGTTATAAGTTAAATATAAGACAGTAAGTTTGATTATGACCTAGAAAATAACCCACAGTTATAAGTTAAATATAAGACAGTAAGTTTGATTATGACCTACATAAATAACCCACAGTTATAAGTTAAATATAAGACAGTAAGTTTGATTATGACCTACAAATAACCCACAGTTATAAGTTAAATATAAGACAGTAAGTTTGATTATGACCTATAAAATAACCCACAGTTATAAGTTAAATATAAGACAGTAAGTTTGATTATGACCCAATAAATAACCCACAGTTATAAGTTAAATATAAGACAGTAAGTTTGATTATGACCCAATAAATAACCCACAGTTATAAGTTAAATATAAGACAGTAAGTTTGATTATGACCCAATAAATAACCCACAGTTATAAGTTAAATATAAGACAGTAAGTTTGATTATGACCAATAAAATAACCCACAGTTATAAGTTAAAATAAGACAGTAAGTTTGATTATGACCTAATAAATAACCCACAGTTATAAGTTAAATATAAGACAGTAAGTTTGATTATGACCAATAAATAACCCACAGTTATAAGTTAAATATAAGACAGTAAGTTTGATTATGACCAATAATAACCCACAGTTATAATTAAATATAAGACAGTAAGTTTGATTATGACCACCCACAGTTATAAGTTAAATATAAGACAGTAAGTTTGATTATGACCCAATAAATAACCCACAGTTATAAGTTAAATATAAGACAGTAAGTTTGATTATGACCAACAAATAACCCACAGTTATAAGTTAAATATAAGACAGTAAGTTTGATTATGACCCAATAAAGTTATAAGTAACCCACAAAATAACCCACAGTTATAAGTTAAATATAAGACAGTAAGTTTGATTATGACCTAAATAACCCACAGTTATATTAAATATAAGACAGTAAGTTTGATTATGACCCACCCACAGTTATAAGTTAAATATAAGACAGTAAGTTTGATTATGACCCAATAAATAACCCACAGTTATAAGTTAAATATAAGACAGTAAGTTTGATTATGACCTAATAAATAACCCACAGTTATAAGTTAAATATAAGACAGTAAGTTTGATTATGACCTACAAAATAACCCACAGTTATAAGTTAAATATAAGACAGTAAGTTTGATTATGACCCAATAAATAACCCACAGTTATAAGTTAAATATAAGACAGTAAGTTTGATTATGACCTACAAAATAACCCACAGTTATAAGTTAAATATAAGACAGTAAGTTTGATTATGACCCAATAAATAACCCACAGTTATAAGTTAAATATAAGACAGTAAGTTTGATTATGACCACCCACAGTTATAAGTTAAATATAAGACAGTAAGTTTGATTATGACCTAATAAATAACCCACAGTTATAAGTTAAAAATAAGACAGTAAGTTTGATTATGACCTAATAAATAACCCACAGTTATAAGTTAAATATAAGACAGTAAGTTTGATTATGACCCAATAAATAACCCACAGTTATAAGTTAAATATAAGACAGTAAGTTTGATTATGACCTACAAAATAACCCACAGTTATAAGTTAAATATAAGACAGTAAGTTTGATTATGACCTATAAATAACCCACAGTTATAAGTTAAATATAAGACAGTAAGTTTGATTATGACCTATAAAATAACCCACAGTTATAAGTTAAAATAAGACAGTAAGTTTGATTATGACCTAATAAATAACCCACAGTTATAAGTTAAATATAAGACAGTAAGTTTGATTATGACCTAATAATAACCCACAGTTATAAGTTAAATATAAGACAGTAAGTTTGATTATGACCTACAAAATAACCCACAGTTATAAGTTAAATATAAGACAGTAAGTTTGATTATGACCAATAAATAACCCACAGTTATAAGTTAAAAATAAGACAGTAAGTTTGATTATGACCTACAAAATAACCCACAGTTATAAGTTAAATATAAGACAGTAAGTTTGATTATGACCTAGTTATAAGTTAAATATAAGACAGTAAGTTTGATTATGACCCAATAAATAACCCACAGTTATAAGTTAAATATAAGACAGTAAGTTTGATTATGACCTAATAAATAACCCACAGTTATAAGTTAAATATAAGACAGTAAGTTTGATTATGACCCAATAAATAACCCACAGTTATAAGTTAAATATAAGACAGTAAGTTTGATTATGACCTACAAAATAATCCACAGTTATAAGTTAAATATAAGACAGTAAGTTTGATTATGACCTACAAAATAACCCACAGTTATAAGTTAAATATAAGACAGTAAGTTTGATTATGACCCAATAAATAACCCACAGTTATAAGTTAAAATAAGACAGTAAGTTTGATTATGACCAAATAAATAACCCACAGTTATAAGTTAAATATAAGACAGTAAGTTTGATTATGACCCAATAAATAACCCACAGTTATAAGTTAAAAATAAGACAGTAAGTTTGATTATGACCTACAAAATAACCCACAGTTATAAGTTAAATATAAGACAGTAAGTTTGATTATGACCAATAAATAACCCACAGTTATAAGTTAAATATAAGACAGTAAGTTTGATTATGACCTACAAAATAACCCACAGTTATAAGTTAAATATAAGACAGTAAGTTTGATTATGACCTATAAAATAACCCACAGTTATAAGTTAAATATAAGACAGTAAGTTTGATTATGACCTATAAAATAACCCACAGTTATAAGTTAAATATAAGACAGTAAGTTTGATTATGACCCAATAAATAACCCACAGTTATAAGTTAAATATAAGACAGTAAGTTTGATTATGACCTAATAAATAACCCACAGTTATAAGTTAAATATAAGACAGTAAGTTTGATTATGACCTACAAAATAACCCACAGTTATAAGTTAAATATAAGACAGTAAGTTTGATTATGACCTAAAAATAACCCACAGTTATAAGTTAAATATAAGACAGTAAGTTTGATTATGACCTAGATAAATAACCCACAGTTATAAGTTAAATATAAGACAGTAAGTTTGATTATGACCTAATAAATAACCCACAGTTATAAGTTAAATATAAGACAGTAAGTTTGATTATGACCTACAAAATAACCCACAGTTATAAGTTAAATATAAGACAGTAAGTTTGATTATGACCCAATAAATAACCCACAGTTATAAGTTAAATATAAGACAGTAAGTTTGATTATGACCTAGTTATAAGTTAAATATAAGACAGTAAGTTTGATTATGACCTAAAAATAACCCACAGTTATAAGTTAAATATAAGACAGTAAGTTTGATTATGACCCAATAAATAACCCACAGTTATAAGTTAAAAATAAGACAGTAAGTTTGATTATGACCTACAAAATAACCCACAGTTATAAGTTAAATATAAGACAGTAAGTTTGATTATGACCCAATAAATAACCCACAGTTATAAGTTAAATATAAGACAGTAAGTTTGATTATGACCTAATAAATAACCCACAGTTATAAGTTAAAATAAGACAGTAAGTTTGATTATGACCCAATAAATAACCCACAGTTATAAGTTAAATATAAGACAGTAAGTTTGATTATGACCTAATAAATAACCCACAGTTATAAGTTAAATATAAGACAGTAAGTTTGATTATGACCCAATAAATAACCCACAGTTATAAGTTAAATATAAGACAGTAAGTTTGATTATGACCTAATAAAATAACCCACAGTTATAAGTTAAATATAAGACAGTAAGTTTGATTATGACCCAATAAATAACCCACAGTTATAAGTTAAATATAAGACAGTAAGTTTGATTATGACCTAATAAATAACCCACAGTTATAAGTTAAATATAAGACAGTAAGTTTGATTATGACCTACAAAATAACCCACAGTTATAAGTTAAATATAAGACAGTAAGTTTGATTATGACCTAATAATAACCCACAGTTATAAGTTAAATATAAGACAGTAAGTTTGATTATGACCTACAAAATAACCCACAGTTATAAGTTAAATATAAGACAGTAAGTTTGATTATGACCCAATAAATAACCCACAGTTATAAGTTAAATATAAGACAGTAAGTTTGATTATGACCTACAAATAACCCACAGTTATAAGTTAAATATAAGACAGTAAGTTTGATTATGACCCAATAAATAACCCACAGTTATAAGTTAAATATAAGACAGTAAGTTTGATTATGACCTAGAAATAACCCACAGTTATAAGTTAAAAATAAGACAGTAAGTTTGATTATGACCTACAAAATAACCCACAGTTATAAGTTAAATATAAGACAGTAAGTTTGATTATGACCCAATAAATAACCCACAGTTATAAGTTAAATATAAGACAGTAAGTTTGATTATGACCAATAAATAACCCACAGTTATAAGTTAAAATAAGACAGTAAGTTTGATTATGACCCAATAAATAACCCACAGTTATAAGTTAAATATAAGACAGTAAGTTTGATTATGACCTAATAAAATAACCCACAGTTATAAGTTAAATATAAGACAGTAAGTTTGATTATGACCCAATAAATAACCCACAGTTATAAGTTAAATATAAGACAGTAAGTTTGATTATGACCTAAAAATAACCCACAGTTATAAGTTAAATATAAGACAGTAAGTTTGATTATGACCAATAAATAACCCACAGTTATAAGTTAAAAATAAGACAGTAAGTTTGATTATGACCCAATAAATAACCCACAGTTATAAGTTAAATATAAGACAGTAAGTTTGATTATGACCAAAAATAACCCACAGTTATAAGTTAAATATAAGACAGTAAGTTTGATTATGACCCAATAAATAACCCACAGTTATAAGTTAAATATAAGACAGTAAGTTTGATTATGACCTAGAGAATAACCCACAGTTATAAGTTAAAATAAGACAGTAAGTTTGATTATGACCCAATAAATAACCCACAGTTATAAGTTAAATATAAGACAGTAAGTTTGATTATGACCTACAAAATAACCCACAGTTATAAGTTAAATATAAGACAGTAAGTTTGATTATGACCTATAAAATAACCCACAGTTATAAGTTAAATATAAGACAGTAAGTTTGATTATGACCCAATAAATAACCCACAGTTATAAGTTAAATATAAGACAGTAAGTTTGATTATGACCTACAAAATAACCCACAGTTATAAGTTAAATATAAGACAGTAAGTTTGATTATGACCTAAGAATAACCCACAGTTATAAGTTAAATATAAGACAGTAAGTTTGATTATGACCCAATAATAACCCACAGTTATAAGTTAAATACAAGACAGTAAGTTTGATTATGACCTACAAAATAACCCACAGTTATAAGTTAAATATAAGACAGTAAGTTTGATTATGACCCAATAAATAACCCACAGTTATAAGTTAAATATAAGACAGTAAGTTTGATTATGACCTAAAATAACCCACAGTTATAAGTTAAATATAAGACAGTAAGTTTGATTATGACCTACAAAATAACCCACAGTTATAAGTTAAATATAAGACAGTAAGTTTGATTATGACCCAATAAATAACCCACAGTTATAAGTTAAATATAAGACAGTAAGTTTGATTATGACCTAGAAAAATAACCCACAGTTATAAGTTAAAAATAAGACAGTAAGTTTGATTATGACCAATAAATAACCCACAGTTATAAGTTAAATATAAGACAGTAAGTTTGATTATGACCAATAAATAACCCACAGTTATAAGTTAAAAATAAGACAGTAAGTTTGATTATGACCTAATAAATAACCCACAGTTATAAGTTAAATATAAGACAGTAAGTTTGATTATGACCCAATAAATAACCCACAGTTATAAGTTAAATATAAGACAGTAAGTTTGATTATGACCTACAAAATAACCCACAGTTATAAGTTAAATATAAGACAGTAAGTTTGATTATGACCTACAAAATAACCCACAGTTATAAGTTAAATATAAGACAGTAAGTTTGATTATGACCCAATAAATAACCCACAGTTATAAGTTAAAATAAGACAGTAAGTTTGATTATGACCTATAAATAACCCACAGTTATAAGTTAAATATAAGACAGTAAGTTTGATTATGACCCAATAAATAACCCACAGTTATAAGTTAAATATAAGACAGTAAGTTTGATTATGACCCAATAAATAACCCACAGTTATAAGTTAAATATAAGACAGTAAGTTTGATTATGACCTAGAGAATAACCCACAGTTATAAGGTAAAATAAGACAGTAAGTTTCATTATGACCTACAAAATAACCCACAGTTATAAGTTAAATATAAGACAGTAAGTTTGATTATGACCCAGAAATAACCCACAGTTATAAGTTAAAATAAGACAGTAAGTTTGATTATGACCCAATAAATAACCCACAGTTATAAGTTAAATATAAGACAGTAAGTTTGATTATGACCTACAAAATAATCCACAGTTATAAGTTAAATATAAGACAGTAAGTTTGATTATGACCTACAAAATAACCCACAGTTATAAGTTAAATATAACACAGCAAGATTGATTATGACCCAATAAATAACCAAATGTTATAAGTTAAATATAAGACAGTAAGTTTGATTATGACCTAATAAATAACCCACAGTTATAAGTTAAATATAAGACAGTAAGTTTGATTATGACCCAATAAATAACCCACAGTTATAAGTTAAATATAAGACAGTAAGTTTGATTATGACCTACAAAAATAACCCACAGTTATAAGTTAAAAATAAGACAGTAAGTTTGATTATGACCCAATAAATAACCCACAGTTATAAGTTAAATATAAGACAGTAAGTTTGATTATGACCAATAAATAACCCACAGTTATAAGTTAAATATAAGACAGTAAGTTTGATTATGACCTAAAAATAACCCACAGTTATAAGTTAAATATAAGACAGTAAGTTTGATTATGACCCAATAAATAACCCACAGTTATAAGTTAAATATAAGACAGTAAGTTTGATTATGACCTAATAAATAACCCACAGTTATAAGTTAAATATAAGACAGTAAGTTTGATTATGACCCATAAATAACCCACAGTTATAAGTTAAATATAAGACAGTAAGTTTGATTATGACCTACAAAATAACCCACAGTTATAAGTTAAATATAAGACAGTAAGTTTGATTATGACCTACAAAATAACCCACAGTTATAAGTTAAATATAAGACAGTAAGTTTGATTATGACCTATAAATAACCCACAGTTATAAGTTAAAAATAAGACAGTAAGTTTGATTATGACCCAATAAATAACCCACAGTTATAAGTTAAATATAAGACAGTAAGTTTGATTATGACCTACAAAATAACCCACAGTTATAAGTTAAATATAAGACAGTAAGTTTGATTATGACCCAATAAATAACCCACAGTTATAAGTTAAATATAAGACAGTAAGTTTGATTATGACCCAATAAGTTAAATATAACAGTAAGTTTGATTATGACCACAGTTATAAGTTAAAAATAAGACAGTAAGTTTGATTATGACCTAATAAATAACCCACAGTTATAAGTTAAATATAAGACAGTAAGTTTGATTATGACCCAATAATAACCCACAGTTATAAGTTAAAAAAGACAGTAAGTTTGATTATGATCAGTTATAAGTTTGACAGTAAGTTTGATTATGACCTACCCACAGTTATAAGTTAACAGTAAGTTTGATTATGACCACAGTTATAAGTTAAATATAAGACAGTAAGTTTGATTATGACCTAAGAATAACCCACAGTTATAAGTTAAAAATAAGACAGTAAGTTTGATTATGACCCAATAAATAACCCACAGTTATAAGTTAAATATAAGACAGTAAGTTTGATTATGACCCAATAAATAACCCACAGTTATAAGTTAAATATAAGACAGTAAGTTTGATTATGACCCAATAAATAACCCACAGTTATAAGTTAAATATAAGACAGTAAGTTTGATTATGACCTATAAATAACCCACAGTTATAAGTTAAATATAAGACAGTAAGTTTGATTATGACCTACAAAATAACCCACAGTTATAAGTTAAATATAAGACAGTAAGTTTGATTATGACCAATAAATAAACAGTTAACCCACAGTTATAAGTTAAATATAAGACAGTAAGTTTGATTATGACCCAATAAATAACCCACAGTTATAAGTTAAAAATAAGACAGTAAGTTTGATTATGACCTACAAAATAACCCACAGTTATAAGTTAAATATAAGACAGTAAGTTTGATTATGACCTATAAATAACCCACAGTTATAAGTTAAATATAAGACAGTAAGTTTGATTATGACCCAATAAATAACCCACAGTTATAAGTTAAATATAAGACAGTAAGTTTGATTATGACCCAATAAATAACCCACAGTTATAAGTTAAATATAAGACAGTAAGTTTGATTATGACCTACCCAAATAAGTAACCCACAGTTATAAGTTAAATATAAGACAGTAAGTTTGATTATGACCTACAAAATAACCCACAGTTATAAGTTAAATATAAGACAGTAAGTTTGATTATGACCTATTAACCCACAGTTATAAGTTAAATATAAGACAGTAAGTTTGATTATGACCCAATAAATAACCCACAGTTATAAGTTAAATATAAGACAGTAAGTTTGATTATGACCTAATAAATAACCCACAGTTATAAGTTAAATATAAGACAGTAAGTTTGATTATGACCCAATAAATAACCCACAGTTATAAGTTAAAAATAAGACAGTAAGTTTGATTATGACCCAGTAACCCACAGTTATAAGTTAAAAATAAGACAGTAAGTTTGATTATGACCTAATAAATAACCCACAGTTATAAGTTAAATATACAGTTATAAGTTAAAGTTAAATAAGACAGTAAGTTTGATTATGACCTAATAAATAACCCACAGTTATAAGTTAAAATAAGACAGTAAGTTTGATTATGACCCAATAAATAACCCACAGTTATAAGTTAAATATAAGACAGTAAGTTTGATTATGACCTATAGAATAACCCACAGTTATAAGTTAAATATAAGACAGTAAGTTTGATTATGACCTAATAAATAACCCACAGTTATAAGTTAAATATAAGACAGTAAGTTTGATTATGACCTACAAAATAACCCACAGTTATAAGTTAAATATAAGACAGTAAGTTTGATTATGACCTATAAAATAACCCACAGTTATAAGTTAAATATAAGACAGTAAGTTTGATTATGACCCAATAAATAACCCACAGTTATAAGTTAAAAATAAGACAGTAAGTTTGATTATGACCTACAAAATAACCCACAGTTATAAGTTAAATATAAGACAGTAAGTTTGATTATGACCAATAAATAACCCACAGTTATAAGTTAAATAAGACAGTAAGTTTGATTATGACCTATAAATAACCCACAGTTATAAGTTAAATATAAGACAGTAAGTTTGATTATGACCCAATAAATAACCCACAGTTATAAGTTAAATATAAGACAGTAAGTTTGATTATGACCCAATAAATAACCCACAGTTATAAGTTAAATATAAGACAGTAAGTTTGATTATGACCTAATAAATAACCCACAGTTATAAGTTAAAATAAGACAGTAAGTTTGATTATGACCCAATAAATAACCCACAGTTATAAGTTAAATATAAGACAGTAAGTTTGATTATGACCTACAAAATAACCCACAGTTATAAGTTAAATATAAGACAGTAAGTTTGATTATGACCTAGAGAATAACCCACAGTTATAAGTTAAATATAAGACAGTAAGTTTGATTATGACCACCCACAGTTATAAGTTAAATATAAGACAGTAAGTTTGATTATGACCTATAAATAACCCACAGTTATAAGTTAAATATAAGACAGTAAGTTTGATTATGACCACCCACAGTTATAAGTTAAAAATAAGACAGTAAGTTTGATTATGACCCAATAAATAACCCACAGTTATAAGTTAAATATAAGACAGTAAGTTTGATTATGACCAATAAATAACCCACAGTTATAAGTTAAATATAAGACAGTAAGTTTGATTATGACCCAATAAATAACCCACAGTTATAAGTTAAATATAAGACAGTAAGTTTGATTATGACCTACAAAATAACCCACAGTTATAAGTTAAATATAAGACAGTAAGTTTGATTATGACCCAATAAATAACCCACAGTTATAAGTTAAATATAAGACAGTAAGTTTGATTATGACCCAATAAATAACCCACAGTTATAAGTTAAATATAAGACAGTAAGTTTGATTATGACCTACAAAATAACCCACAGTTATAAGTTAAATATAAGACAGTAAGTTTGATTATGAAATAAATAACCCACAGTTATAAGTTAAATATAAGACAGTAAGTTTGATTATGACCTACAAAATAACCCACAGTTATAAGTTAAATATAAGACAGTAAGTTTGATTATGACCCAATAAATAACCCACAGTTATAAGTTAAATATAAGACAGTAAGTTTGATTATGACCTAATAAAATAACCCACAGTTATAAGTTAAAAATAAGACAGTAAGTTTGATTATGACCCAATAAATAACCCACAGTTATAAGTTAAATATAAGACAGTAAGTTTGATTATGACCTAAAAATAACCCACAGTTATAAGTTAAATATAAGACAGTAAGTTTGATTATGACCTAATAAATAACCCACAGTTATAAGTTAAATATAAGACAGTAAGTTTGATTATGACCAATAAATAACCCACAGTTATAAGTTAAATATAAGACAGTAAGTTTGATTATGACCCAATAAAATAACCCACAGTTATAAGTTAAATATAAGACAGTAAGTTTGATTATGACCTACAAAATAACCCACAGTTATAAGTTAAATATAAGACAGTAAGTTTGATTATGACCCAATAAATAACCCACAGTTATAAGTTAAATATAAGACAGTAAGTTTGATTATGACCCAATAAATAACCCACAGTTATAAGTTAAATATAAGACAGTAAGTTTGATTATGACCAATAAAATAACCCACAGTTATAAGTTAAATATAAGACAGTAAGTTTGATTATGACCTAATAAATAACCCACAGTTATAAGTTAAATATAAGACAGTAAGTTTGATTATGACCTACAAAATAACCCACAGTTATAAGTTAAAAATAAGACAGTAAGTTTGATTATGACCCAATAAATAACCCACAGTTATAAGTTAAATATAAGACAGTAAGTTTGATTATGACCCAATAAATAACCCACAGTTATAAGTTAAATATAAGACAGTAAGTTTGATTATGACCTACAAAATAACCCACAGTTATAAGTTAAAAATAAGACAGTAAGTTTGATTATGACCCAATAAATAACCCACAGTTATAAGTTAAATATAAGACAGTAAGTTTGATTATGACCTACAGTTATAAAAATAAGACAGTAAGTTTGATTATGACCACCCACAGTTATAAGTTAAATATAAGACAGTAAGTTTGATTATGACCTATAACCCACAGTTATAAGTTAAAATAAGACAGTAAGTTTGATTATGACCCAATAAATAACCCACAGTTATAAGTTAAATATAAGACAGTAAGTTTGATTATGACCAATAAATAACCCACAGTTATAAGTTAAATATAAGACAGTAAGTTTGATTATGACCTACAAAATAACCCACAGTTATAAGTTAAATATAAGACAGTAAGTTTGATTATGACCCAATAAATAACCCACAGTTATAAGTTAAATATAAGACAGTAAGTTTGATTATGACCAAAAATAACCCACAGTTATAAGTTAAATATAAGACAGTAAGTTTGATTATGACCAATAAATAACCCACAGTTATAAGTTAAATATAAGACAGTAAGTTTGATTATGACCTACAAAATAACCCACAGTTATAAGTTAAATATAAGACAGTAAGTTTGATTATGACCCAATAAATAACCCACAGTTATAAGTTAAATATAAGACAGTAAGTTTGATTATGACCTACAAAATAACCCACAGTTATAAGTTAAATATAAGACAGTAAGTTTTATTATGACCTACAAAATAAACCACAGTTATACATTAAATAAAAGACAGTATGTTTTATTATGTCCCAATAAATAACCCACAGTTATAAGTTAAATATAAGACAGTAAGTTTGATTATGACCCAATAAATAACCCACAGTTATAAGTTAAATAATAAGACAGTAAGTTTGATTATGACCTAAAAATAACCCACAGTTATAAGTTAAATATAAGACAGTAAGTTTGATTATGACCTAATAAATAACCCACAGTTATAAGTTAAAAATAAGACAGTAAGTTTGATTATGACCCAATAAATAACCCACAGTTATAAAATATAAGTAAGTTTGAAACCTAAAAATAAGACAGTAAGTTTGATTATGACCCAATAAATAACCCACAGTTATAAGTTAAAATAAGACAGTAAGTTTGATTATGACCTAATAAATAACCCACAGTTATAAGTTAAATATAAGACAGTAAGTTTGATTATGACCCAAAAATAACCCACAGTTATAAGTTAAAAATAAGACAGTAAGTTTGATTATGACCTACAAAATAACCCACAGTTATAAGTTAAATATAAGACAGTAAGTTTGATTATGACCTAGAGAATAACCCACAGTTATAAGTTAAATATAAGACAGTAAGTTTGATTATGACCCAATAAATAACCCACAGTTATAAGTTAAATATAAGACAGTAAGTTTGATTATGACCTACAAAATAACCCACAGTTATAAGTTAAATATAAGACAGTAAGTTTGATTATGACCAATAAATAACCCACAGTTATAAGTTAAATATAAGACAGTAAGTTTGATTATGACCTATAAATAACCCACAGTTATAAGTTAAATATAAGACAGTAAGTTTGATTATGACCTAATAAATAACCCACAGTTATAAGTTAAATATAAGACAGTAAGTTTGATTATGACCTACAAAATAACCCACAGTTATAAGTTAAATATAAAACAGTAAGTTTGGTTATGACCCAATAAATAACCCACAGTTATAAGTTAAATATAAGACAGTAAGTTTGATTATGACCCAATAAATAACCCACAGTTATAAGTTAAAAATAAGACAGTAAGTTTGATTATGACCTACAAAATAACCCACAGTTATAAGTTAAATATAAGACAGTAAGTTTGATTATGACCCAATAAATAACCCACAGTTATAAGTTAAATATAAGACAGTAAGTTTGATTATGACCTAGAAATAACCCACAGTTATAAGTTAAATATAAGACAGTAAGTTTGATTATGACCCAATAAATAACCCACAGTTATAAGTTAAATATAAGACAGTAAGTTTGATTATGACCTATAAGTTAAAAATAAGAATTATGACCCAAGAGAATAACCCACAGTTATAAGTTAAATATAAGACAGTAAGTTTGATTATGACCCAATAAATAACCCACAGTTATAAGTTAAATAAAGACAGTAAGTTTGATTATGACCTACCCACAGTTATAAGTTAAATATAAGACAGTAAGTTTGATTATGACCCAATAAATAACCCACAGTTATAAGTTAAAAATAAGACAGTAAGTTTGATTATGACCTAAAAATAACCCACAGTTATAAGTTAAATATAAGACAGTAAGTTTGATTATGACCTACAAAATAACCCACAGTTATAAGTTAAATATAAGAAGTTTGATTATGACAGTTAAGTTTGATTATGACCTACAAAATAACCCACAGTTATAAGTTAAATATAAGACAGTAAGTTTGATTATGACCCAATAAATAACCCACAGTTATAAGTTAAATAATAAGACAGTAAGTTTGATTATGACCTAATAAATAACCCACAGTTATAAGTTAAATATAAGACAGTAAGTTTGATTATGACCCAATAAATAACCCACAGTTATAAGTTAAAATAAGACAGTAAGTTTGATTATGACCTACAAAATAACCCACAGTTATAAGTTAAATATAAGACAGTAAGTTTGATTATGACCCAATAAATAACCCACAGTTATAAGTTAAATATAAGACAGTAAGTTTGATTATGACCCAATAAATAACCCACAGTTATAAGTTAAATATAAGACAGTAAGTTTGATTATGACCTACAAAATAACCCACAGTTATAAGTTAAATATAAGACAGTAAGTTTGATTATGACCCAATAATAACCACAGTTATAAGTTAAAAATAAGACAGTAAGTTTGATTATGACCTAATAAATAACCCACAGTTATAAGTTAAATATAAGACAGTAAGTTTGATTATGACCCAATAAATAACCCACAGTTATAAGTTAAATATAAGACAGTAAGTTTGATTATGACCCAAAAATAACCCACAGTTATAAGTTAAATATAAGACAGTAAGTTTGATTATGACCTAAAAATAACCCACAGTTATAAGTTAAATATAAGACAGTAAGTTTGATTATGACCCAATAAATAACCCACAGTTATAAGTTAAATATAAGACAGTAAGTTTGATTATGACCTAATAAATAACCCACAGTTATAAGTTAAATATAAGACAGTAAGTTTGATTATGACCCAATAAATAACCCACAGTTATAAGTTAAATATAAGACAGTAAGTTTGATTATGACCAATAAATAACCCACAGTTATAAGTTAAATATAAGACAGTAAGTTTGATTATGACCTACAAAATAACCCACAGTTATAAGTTAAATATAAGACAGTAAGTTTGATTATGACCCAATAAATAACCCACAGTTATAAGTTAAATATAAGACAGTAAGTTTGATTATGACCAAGAAAATAACCCACAGTTATAAGTTAAATATAAGACAGTAAGTTTGATTATGACCCAATAAATAACCCACAGTTATAAGTTAAAATAAGACAGTAAGTTTGATTATGACCTAATAAATAACCCACAGTTATAAGTTAAATATAAGACAGTAAGTTTGATTATGACCTAGAGAATAACCCACAGTTATAAGTTAAATATAAGACAGTAAGTTTGATTATGACCCAATAAATAACCCACAGTTATAAGTTAAATATAAGACAGTAAGTTTGATTATGACCCAATAAATAACCCACAGTTATAAGTTAAATATAAGACAGTAAGTTTGATTATGACCCATTATGACCTAAATAACCCACAGTTATAAGTTAAAAATAAGACAGTAAGTTTGATTATGATCCAAAAATAACCCACAGTTATAAGTTAAATATAAGACAGTAAGTTTGATTATGACCAATAAATAACCCACAGTTATAAGTTAAAAATAAGACAGTAAGTTTGATTATGACCTAATAAAATAACCCACAGTTATAAGTTAAATATAAGACAGTAAGTTTGATTATGACCCAATAAATAACCCACAGTTATAAGTTAAATATAAGACAGTAAGTTTGATTATGACCTAAAATAACCCACAGTTATAAGTTAAATACAAGACAGTAAGTTTGATTATGACCTACAAAATAACCCACAGTTATAAGTTAAATATAAGACAGTAAGTTTGATTATGACCCAATAAATAACCCACAGTTATAAGTTAAATATAAGACAGTAAGTTTGATTATGACCTACAAAATAACCCACAGTTATAAGTTAAATATAAGACAGTAAGTTTGATTATGATCCATAAATAAACCCACAGTTATAAGTTAAAAATAAGACAGTAAGTTTGATTATGACCAAAATAACCCACAGTTATAAGTTAAATATAAAACAGTAAGTTTGATTATGACCCAATAAATAACCCACAGTTATAAGTTAAATATAAGACAGTAAGTTTGATTATGACCCAATAATAACCCACAGTTATAAGTTAAATATAAGACAGTAAGTTTGATTATGACCTACAAAATAACCCACAGTTATAAGTTAAATATAAGACAGTAAGTTTGATTATGACCCAATAAATAACCCACAGTTATAAGTTAAATATAAGACAGTAAGTTTGATTATGACCTAGAGAATAACCCACAGTTATAAGTTAAATAAGACAGTAAGTTTGATTATGACCAGAAAATAACCCACAGTTATAAGTTAAATATAAGACAGTAAGTTTGATTATGACCTACAAAATAACCCACAGTTATAAGTTAAATATAAGACAGTAAGTTTGATTATGACCCAATAAATAACCCACAGTTATAAGTTAAATATAAGACAGTAAGTTTGATTATGACCTAGAAAATAACCCACAGTTATAAGTTAAATACAAGACAGTAAGTTTGATTATGACCTCAATAAATAACCCACATAAGACAGTAAGTTTGATTATGACCCAAGTTAAATATAAGACAGTAAGTTTGATTATGACCTAAAAATAACCCACAGTTATAAGTTAAATATAAGACAGTAAGTTTGATTATGACCTACAAAATAACCCACAGTTATAAGTTAAAAATAAGACAGTAAGTTTGATTATGACCCAAGTTATAAGTTACAGTAAGTTTGATTATGACCCAAGAATAACCCACAGTTATAAGTTAAATATAAGACAGTAAGTTTGATTATGACCTATAAAATAACCCACAGTTATAAGTTAAATATAAGACAGTAAGTTTGATTATGACCCAATAAATAACCCACAGTTATAAGTTAAATATAAGACAGTAAGTTTGATTATGACCTACAAAATAACCCACAGTTATAAGTTAAATATAAGACAGTAAGTTTGATTATGACCAATAAATAACCCACAGTTATAAGTTAAATAATAAGACAGTAAGTTTGATTATGACCTACAAAATAACCCACAGTTATAAGTTAAATATAAGACAGTAAGTTTGATTATGACCCAATAAATAACCCACAGTTATAAGTTAAATATAAGACAGTAAGTTTGATTATGACCCAATAAATAACCCACAGTTATAAGTTAAATATAAGACAGTAAGTTTGATTATGACCCAATAAATAACCCACAGTTATAAGTTAAAAATAAGACAGTAAGTTTGATTATGACCTACTAAATAACCCACAGTTATAAGTTAAATATAAGACAGTAAGTTTGATTATGACCTACAAAATAACCCACAGTTATAAGTTAAAAATAAGACAGTAAGTTTGATTATGACCTACAAAATAACCCACAGTTATAAGTTAAATATAAGACAGTAAGTTTGATTATGACCTAATAATAACCCACAGTTATAAGTTAAATATAAGACAGTATATCTAACTATGTTTATTTGTGTTTTTCTATCAACACATGTGATGTTGAAACGATTCTTTCGAGATACTTTTTTTCACTTTCAATTTATATTAAAACTTTAATTTACAATATTTCATTTATTAACATCTTTTTTGTATATACAACAAATGTATAACATTCAACACTAAGATTATAAATCAGACAATGTATTTGTTTTTTTTGTTAGCCAGATGTATTGTGTTGTTTGAACTTTTTGTTAAGCACATTTAAACATCACTCTCATTCTTACAAAACTCAAGCACGTCTTAACCCAACCTGTTTTGTTTACATCGATGGAAGTTTATTATTCACCATACTAAAAACAACAACAACTGTCATTTAATAAATTCGTCTGTTAGTTCCTTTTATTCTAATTTTACAGTATTTCAGTTTTCTTACCAAACTTTAAAATAACCTGCGGCTATTAAGCACCTACGTATTAGTTCTCGAAGTCACGGCTTTCTCCAGGTTATATGAGTATCTAAACCAGTGTCACTTACACGTCAACAAGCACATTGATATAAATGAGTTTTGGCTCGTGGTAAGATTCCTCTGTCAGCAACAGAATTCCATTTCCACTGGCTCTCTATCTTCCTGAGCCATAAATGACAGTCATTTGTATTAAGGTAATGGCCAATTTCTATTATAACCGAACGATTCGATAGATGAGTCGCTATATCAAGATCATGATTCATCAAAACTAATATATATTTTTTATACGAGTCTAAAATGAAATGAATATTATTTTAAACTACTTTCAACATTATAAATCTTTCTGACAAAATATTACGTTCATTGAAACAGCAACAAACATCAGGGTTTCCGATTAAATTTTATCTATTTAAGCTGTACTCAGCCCATCGCGGGTTTCGAAACCAAATTTCTATACTTATAAGCTTCCATCTCCGGTTTGTTTGTAGTTGAACTTAAAGCTACACAATGAGTTATGAAATCCAGTCTTGATTGTTATAAGTCCCAGATGTACTTTCTGTACCACTGGATGGACGATAGTTAAAAGCTGTATACAATATTTTGACATGAAATGTATTCAATTAAATGTAAATCAGACATCTTTAATAGATAAATAAGAAAATAAAGATAATAAATCTTTCTTATTCTTATTGGATCGTTTCGTTCTCACGAACAAAGAAGGATACTTTTGTGGATCAAATGTTAAAACATTATTGTTTGGTAACAACAAAACTTTTTTTTTATACATTATATAGATACCGTATATCACATTTCAACTAACTTTCATGGTGGGTTCCTCTCTCCCATTATACAAACAACAGCGGCTTGTTTATCATAACGTTATAACCTTTTTTCAAAGGCTTCAGAACTATATAACCTTTAATGTTTCCATTGGAAGAAAGTGATTTATTATTTTACACTACCTTCCGGTACATAAACTCTTTTTCCTTATTTTTATATTAAGGTGAAACTAAAACATGGAGATATTTCATCACGTGATTAGTTTAGAACTAGACGAACAACAAACCAGTTTTGTTTGGAATGTCAGTTAAAATAATAACAGTTTGCTGTAACGACGTATGTTATGTGTTCTCGTGTTTGTTTTCTACAAGTTATTTACACCGTCACCTAGCTGTAACTGCGTCTACCTTAACACGGCGCAGTGAGACAGATAATAGTTCAACCTGAGAAACTCACAGCAAGTGTTCTTCCCTAGCAGAACTCAAGTGTAACGTAGTCAAGTCAAACAAACATGGTAAGTTGATTAAACTGACTACAGGAAACAAAAGATGAAACGTTTAAACTGTTGAAGCACACAAATCTTCCCTGTTCCCTCTCACTACTTGTTTTATTTAATTAGTAACATTCTAACACCATTTTGCATTCTCCTAACCCTTATCAAATTATCATTATAGCAAGTAGATTTGCACTATAGTACCTCTTATCATATGACTATGTTACAGCAAGAGTAATTTTAATTTTTTATATTGACATATTTATCTCATATTCTCAGAATACTGAAACTATGGGAAGTGTACGACTCTCTTAGATGAGGGTGGGAATGACACCGTGAAGACAATACACTGGCTAGCATGCCATAGTCAAAACCATTTCACGACGATTTCTATCAGGTTCAACTCCGTTTTAAATGTCATTGGTATCTTAATTTTATGTTAAAACCATCCCGTTATTAAATGTCAGTGGTATCTTAATTTGGTGTTAGAAAACCCTCCGTTATTAAATCTCAGGTATCTTGGTATCATGTTGAAAACCCTCCCGTTATTAAAATGCCGTTGGTATCCTAATTATTATTTATTTAAAAACCCTTCCAGTTATTAAATGTCATTCGGTATCTTAATTTTATGTTAGAAAACCCTCCCCGTTAGTTAAATGCTCAGTGGTATCTTAATTTGGTT
>NC_134834.1:124989130-125031015 GCF_004210375.1 Tachypleus tridentatus | reverse complement strand
AACCCACCGTCAACCGGGCTCACACTAAAACTATCGCTTTATAACGCTTCCAGAGCTGAAGTGTGCAGTGCATTTAGCACATAACACGGGTTAAAACCTAGAACTCTCTAACATGCAGCAAATGTAATTTTTCACACTAGTAAATTCAGCCACATATCATTTTATTCGAGAAGTCAGAAGAGGTCGTATGTTCACAGCTCAACAATGTATATAGCTAATTTAATCATAGATTATTATACACTTGTATTTTGACTCAGCCAGTATGGTACAACATATTAAGAGAATACTTAACAACTTTTATGTGTAATTTGCTACGTATTATCATTTATTTCGGACGAGTCTCCTACTACGTTACGTATTACTATTTCAAATAACCAGAAAATTTAATTTTAACTTTTGTTAATTAAATGTTAACATGTATCAAATTTATAATATTCATTAACAAGTTTAATGTACACAAATTTTTCTTAACATACTTACATTTTAATGTATGAAAACAATACGATTTATAACTGTTATTACCAATAATTATTTATATACAAAAATATTACAAACTCACAAACAATATTCAGCCTTCTATTTGGTTGAAATGAATATTTTATCGGCGGTCCAGGTCCACGACAAACAAATTAATTTTATGTTGATATACAAATACACTATACTTCGGCCCATACAGGTGGTTAAGGCACTCGTCTCGTCATCCCACGGTCGAGGGTTCGAACCCTGTTGCACCAAACATGCTCGCCCTTTCAGCCGTGGAGGCGTTATAATGTGACGGTCAATCCCACTATTCGTTGGTAAACGAGTAGCCCAAGAGAGTTGGCGGTGGAGGTGATGACTAGCTGCCTTTTCTCTAGTCTTACACTGCTGAATTAGGGACGGCTAGCGCAGATAGACCTCGAGTAGCTTTGGGCGAAATTCAAAAACAAACTAACAAACAAACTTTACGCTAGCTAGCTCTATTTTTCACACGTGAATCTTTCCCGACAACAATATCTAATATCTCTAGAAATACTAACGTCCGAAGCTAATTCACTGAAGTTGAACGGTTCCTGGTCAAACATCTGTAGTTTTCCCATTAATAAGCATTAATCACAATTATAGCTTCTGAAGTTTATAGCTTAGTGAATGAAGCGACCAATCATTACTCTATATCTGTCTCGGCGCGTCGGTTTGTATACTTTAAGGCGAGATTCTCGAATGTTCAACAATATTTGAAAATACGCTAGTGTTTTCATAAAACATATATTGCTGATTTTACTCGAAAATATTTTATAAATTCAGAGAACAGGCGGCGCAATACACATGTAACCATTTAAGTTACATGCATCAATCTTAAACAAACGTAGATATTAAAATAAATGTTTAACAGTAAATCCGTTACAAGTTCAGTAACAAGATGTATAGTTTAACAGAATACTTGAAGGAGACGAAACTATGACAACTATCAACAAACTATCTGTTATCAACATGTTGGCTGGATTTTGTCAGAATTCAAGCTATGTATTCTATTAAACTATCCTGTATTGTTTTTGAATTTCGCGCAAAGCCAATCGAGGGACATCTGTACTAGCCGTCCCTAATTATACGGTGTAAGACTACAGGGAAGGCAGCAGTCATCACCACCAACCGCCAACTCTTTGGCTGCTCTTTACCAACAAATAGTGGGATGGACCATAACATTGTAATGGGGATGCGAACCCTCGACCCTCGGATTATGAGTCACATGTTTAACCCACCTGGCCATGCCAGGCCGGTTAAACTATAGTGGATATGACATAATTTAAACTGTGTTTTATTAACATGCCAGTGACACAATTTAAACTAAATGCGGTATCACAGGCTGTGGTTTTAGTATTTACAGTTTACGAATACTGTGGAAGTATTGGAAATCAAAAGGTTTAAAAATTTTGATAAAAATAACATAAACAGGAGGTGTTTGTTTCCACATTTTTTTTGTCTATTTCAAACTCAAAACAATGTGTCACTTTTTAGTTTTAAAGTAAACAAATCACTTTATTTAAAAGAACAAACTTAATAGGTATTTCTATAATTTAGAGAAATAACTTTCTTTATCAATTTTATAAGCATGATTTTGGCTCTATAGATTATTTTCTTGTGTTATTTTCTTAGAACAAACTACACAATGGGCAATCTGCGCTTCTCCAGGGATTGAACTTCACATTTTAGCATTGTACGTCCAGAAAGCTACCGCTTATACTGGGGACAACCCTCGTGGGCCAGTTATACATACTTCGCTGTAAATGTTTGAAGGTAAAACAACAACAACCAATAAACATTAGTATTCACAAAACTATTAAATATAAATATGTGATTCTGCTTACTCGTTTAATCTTCGACAACCAGTTTGGACCTCTTGGAAACTGACAGAGTGTAATTATTTCTTTGTTTCCATATTGAATCACTTATGATTCTAAAGAAAGTAGATGTCCATTTTAAAGGCCCCTAAACATGTAACTGTCTTGCCAAAGATGTATTTGTATAAGTATCTTTCACTTAACACAGGTTTCCGGTCTTACAGAAAGAGTAATAATAAAGAATCTGCCTGAACATTGAATCAGACTCGGAAAACGTAACACGCCTTCCAGTAGGAAGTTTCTACTTTAATGGCCTAGCCTAATGTCTGTCACCATTCTATGTTGCTCACATAGCAAACAGCTTTCAAGCGACCGCTGGCAGTGCACACGTCGAAGCTCTCGCGGGATCATTTATCTAGTCCTTGTCCATTAAGGGGTAGCACTTTCGAACCTCTCGTTGTCTGACAAGATTTATTTCACCACTATCCCTGGTTCTTGTTATGTCATACCAAAACAGGAGCAACATTGTTGTGGATAAGACTTAGACGAGAGAGATATTGTTTATAGTGTGTTTTCATTTAAGAAAAACTCATATATATGTGACTACGCACGTGTATGAGAACAATAATACGAGAAGAGGTTTGGTATAGCTTTGTGTCTATAAATATATTTTATCAGTTTTCTTGTATTGTGCACATTTACTTGAAAGAAGTTTCTTTTAGTACAAAACACTTATAAGAAAACCATCTTCAAGATCATTCATTTTAAAACGTGGTCCTTATTCAAAATGACGTACTTTTAAAACGAGGAGACCCTTCAAGATAATTTCAGGCTAAGATTAAAACCTTGTGACAGTATTTGTTGGACAACTTGTCTGGTCTCTAATAGTACATACGATTGTTTGTATATTCTGAAGGCCCGGCATGCAAGGTTAAGGCGCGACTCGTAATCTGAGGGTCGCGTTCTGGTTCCCGTCGCGCCAAACATGCTCTCCTTTTAGCCGTGGAGGCGTTATAATGTTACGGTCAATTCCATTATTCGTTGGTAAAAGAGTAGCCCAAGAGCTTGGCGGTGAGTGGTGATGACTAGTTGCCTTTCCTCTCTCTTACACTGCTAAATCAGGGACGGCTAGCGCAGATAACCTTCGAGTAGCTTTGCGCGAAATTAAAAAAAACAAAACAAGCTTATGTTTCGGTGAGTTAAGAAGTAAATAAAAATACGAACAATTGAAGATGAAATTTTACATATTATTAGGCCTAATTCAGTTGCTTAAATTAATTATACAGAAAGTATAAGACAAAGTTTCGTATATTCTTCATAGGTTAGATTAGTTAAATCATTTACTGACATACTGCAC
Source organism: Tachypleus tridentatus (assembly GCF_004210375.1). Classification (NCBI taxonomy): domain Eukaryota; kingdom Metazoa; phylum Arthropoda; class Merostomata; order Xiphosura; family Limulidae; genus Tachypleus; species Tachypleus tridentatus. Next base: position 125,027,340 of record NC_134834.1, on the reverse strand, counting down.
AGATAAATATGAAGCTTTATATATTTTTCATGCTTAGATATATGTAAATTAAATTACTGAGTATACAGATAGTTGGAGATGAAACTTTCACTTTAATTTATATTTATGGTAAGGTGAGATAAGTAAATTAATGACAATAAGCACAGATGGAGATGAAACCTACAATTTTTTATGCTTAGGCCTAAGTGAGTTAACTAAATTGTTGAGTACACAGACAGAGAAAGACAAAAAATTTTATATATTCATACTTATGGTTTGGTTAGATGAGTAAATTAATGATAATATTAAATAAAACTTCACATATTTCTTCATGCACAGTTTTATTAAAACGAACTACTAGTACTACTATTATATTACTGATATGGATAAATGGAAAGAGTGAGAAACAGGTAGATCACCAATACATCACACATCATACGCTTATTTCATAGCGTAACAAGTTTGATATACTGTAACGGTTTTACAGTGTTTTAATTAATTACGAGAAAATGAATGTTAACGGAAGCGCATCATCTTTTATCTTAACTTCAGGAGAGGCTTGTCACTGTAATGACACGGGAATCATTAGGGCAGGCGTTAGGCTTACATGCGAAACAAGCAGAAGATAGAAAGCAATTTGGTTGAAGAATGAAGCCCGTGCTCCTGCAGCAAGCAGCGCGAGAAAACCACGTGATAAGAGATTGCACTTTCATGTCTAGTTTAAATAATCCCTCGATTGGCTTTACTGGGACATGACGTTTGCCTTAACTACTTTAGTTCCATGTACTTGATATAACAGGCTTACTGTGGTTGGTATTATGATTATTTTCTTCGTTATTTTCAACTCATAATGTTTTATAATTACTGTAAAAGATGGGTAATACGTAATGTTGAAGATCGTTTGGGATATGAGTAGACACTTTGTCATAATTTAGCTTCTACAAAATGTATTTTAAAAGCATAAAACAAAAGACTAAATAAAGAGATATTATTAAACTCTACCAACTTCCCTAAAATATTTTATGAATATTTATTTAAAACATTGCTGTTTAAAATTTCTTTCAATATAACAACTCAAGGACTTTTGTTTGGTAACTGTTTTCAAAGTTATTATTTCCACTTTAACTGTTAAACTGAGAAATCTGTTTTTTTATGTTTTTTTGTTTTTTTTTTTTTACATTGATTCAGTGGTTACACTGCAAAGCTGCGTACTGGAAAGTCTAAACTGAGCTGTAAGTGTTAAACACACTCCACGTTACGTACTGTGGAAATGAATCCTGCCATTCGATTAAGTGAAGGGGCGGTGCTGCTGATTGTTTAACTTCCCTGTGATAAACAGTTATAAATTAGAGATAGCTATGATGAGCTTATACGTCTTTGAACTAGTTATTTATCACATGAGGTATGAGTTGCTGTTTGAAAACATGTAATAAATATGAGTGCTGATTGTTTCCACAGTAATTGTTTTGTTTCGTTCAACGTTAATATTTAGTAATGTTACAATAATAGAAAACAAATACAATGGAAGTAACGCCAAGTCTTTGAAATGTCAGATGTAACAGGATTACAGGTTCATTCGCTAAGAGATTCTAACAACAGTGATTAATTTTTCATATGCATCATCAATCGCAGAATGGGGTTTAGTCCTAGATTATATTTGATAAGGTACTTTTAAAGGTCAATATTTTATTATTAAAACCAGTAACTAGTGTTTTATAGTAAAAATAAATCCATTGTTGTGGCTGGTTAGGTGCGTAACAGTTTTCTGACACCAAATAAAGATACTACTGACATTTAATAACGGGAGGGGTTTTCATCAACATAAAATTAAGATATACTAATAAGATTTAATAATGGAGGGTTTTCTAACATAAAATTAAGATACTATTGACATTTAATAACGGAGGGTTTTCTCAAACATAAAATTAAGATACTACTGACATATAATAACGAGGGTTTTTCAAACAAAATTAAGATACTACTGACATTTAATAACGGAGGGTTTTCTAACATAAAATTAAGATAGTGACATTTAATAAGAGAGGGTTTTCTAACATAAAATTAAGATACTACTGACATTTAATAACGAGAGGGTTTTCTAACAAAAATTAAGATACTACTGACATTTAATAACGAGAGGGTTTTCTAAATAATTAAGATACTACTGACATTTAATAACGGAAGGGTTTTCTAACATAAAATTAAGATACTATTGACATTTAATAACGAGAGGGTTTTCTAAACAAAAATTAAGATACTACCCATTTAATAACGGGAGGGTTTTCTAACACCAAATTAAGATACCACTGACATTTAATAACGGGAGGGTTTTCTAACATAAAATTAAGATAGTACTGACATTTAATAACGGAAGGTATTTAACACAAAATTAAGATACCACTGACATTTAATAAAGAGAGGATTCACAAAAGATATTACATTTAACGTGAGGGTTTTCAACACAAATTAAGATACTACTTACATTTAATAACGGAAGGGTTTTCTAACATAAAATTAAGATACTACCGACATTTAATAACGATAGTGTTTTCTAACATAAAATTATACTACTGACCCAAATAACGGGCCTGTTTTCTAACAATCAAATTAAGATACTACTGATATTTAATAACGGGAGGGTATTTAACACAAAATTAAGATAGCACTGACATTTAATAACGAGAGAGGGTTTTCTAACATAAAATTAAGATACTACTGACATTTAATAACGAGAGGGTTTTCTAACATAAAAAAAAAATACTACTGACATTTAATAACGAGAGGGTTTTCTAAAATAAAATTAAGATTACACTTACATAATCGGAGAGGGTTTTCTAACAACAAATTAAGATACTACTGACATTTAATAAACGGCAGGGTTTTCTAACATAAAATTAGATATACCACTGACATTTAATAACGGGAGGGTTTTCTCACACCAAATGAAGATACTACTGACATTTAATAACGGAGGGCTTTCAAACATAAAATTAAGATACCACTGACATTTAATAACGAGAGGGTTTTCTAACATAAAATTAAGATACTACTGACATTTAATAACGAGAGGGTTTTCTCAACATAAAATTAAGATACTACTGACATTTAATAACGGAAGGGTTTTCTAACACCAAATTAAGATACTACTGACATTTAATAACGGAGGGTTTCTTAACAAAATTAAGATACTACTGACTTTAATAACGGAAGGGTTTTCTAACATAAAATTAAGATACAACTGACATTTAATAACGGAGAGGGTTTTCTAACATAAAATTAAGATATTAGTGACATTTAATAAGGAGAGGGTTTTCAACATAAAATTAAGATACTACTGACATTTAATAACGACAGGGTTTTCTAACACCAAATTAAGATACTACTGACATTTAATAACGGGAGGGTTTTCTAACATAAAAAATTAAGATAGTACTGACATTTAATAACGGAAGGGTATTTAACACAAAAATTAAGATGACACTGACATTTAATAACGAGAGGTTTTTTAACATAAAATTAAGGTACCACTGGCATTTAATAATAACGAAGGGTTTTCTAACATAAATATTAAAATACTACTGACATTAAATAACGAGAGGGTTTTCAAACATAAAATTTAGATATTACTGACATTTAATTACGTGAGGGTTTCTAACACCAAATTCAAATACTACTGACATTTAATAACGGGAGGGTTTTCAACATAAAATTAAGATACTACTGACATTTAATAAAGAGAGGGGTTTCTAAAATAAAATAAAGATACTACTGACATTTAATTACGTGAGGGTTTCTCTAACACCAAATTAAGATACTACTGACATTTAATAACGAGAGGGTTTTCTAACATAAAATTAAGGTACCACTGACATTTTAATAACGAAGGGTTTTCTAACATAAAATTAAAATACTACTGACATTTAATAACGAGAGGGTTTTCTAACATAAAATTTAGATACTACTGACATTTAATTACGTGAGGGTTTTCTAACACCAAATTAAGATACTACTGACATTTAATAACGGAGGGTTTTCTAACATAAAAATTAAGATACTACTGACATTTAATAAAGAGAGGGTTTTCTAAAAATAAAAACAAAGATACTACTGACATTTAATTACGAGAGGGCTTTCTAAACATCATAAATTGAGATACTACTGACATTTAATAACGAGAGGGTTTTCAACACAAAAATTAAGATACTACTGACATTTAATAACGGAGGGTTTTCTAACATAAAATTAAGATACTATAATGATTATTTATATAAAGAGAGGGTTTTCTAAAATAAAATAAAGATACTACTGACATTTAATTACGTGAGGGTTTTCTAACACCAAATTAAGATACTACTGACATTTAATAACGAGAGGGTTTTCTAACACATAAAATTCAAGATACTATTGACATTTAATAACGGAAGGGTTTTTAACACAAAATTAAGATACCACTGACATTTAATAACGAGAGGGTTTTCTCAAAAATAAAATTAAGATACTACTGACATTTAATAACGGAGGGTTTCTAACATAAAATTAAGATACTACTGACATTTAATAACGGAGGGTTTTCTCAACATAAAATTAAGATACTATTGACATTTCATAACGGGAGGGTTTTCAAACACCAAATTAAGATACCACTGACATTTAATAACGGGAGGGTTTTCAAACACAAAATTAAGATACCACTGACATTTAATAACGAGAGGGTTTTCTAACATAAAATTAAAATACTACTGACATTTAATAACGGGAGGGTTTTCTAACATAAAATTAAGATACTACTGACATTTAATAACGGAAGGGTTTTTAACAGCAAATGAAGGTATTATTGTTATTTAATAACGGGAGGGTTTCTAACATCAAATTAAGATACCACTGACATTTAATAACGGAAGGTTATTTAACACAAAATTAAGACACCACTGACATTTAATAACGGGAGGGTTTTCTAACATCAAATTAAGATACTGCTGACATTTAATAACGGAAAAGTTTTTAACACAAAATTAAGATACCAATTGACATTTAATAACAAAAGGATTTTCTAGCAGCAAATAAAGGTATTATTGACATTTAGTAATGGAAGAGTTTTCCAACACCAAATTAAGATACCAATGACATTTAATAACGGAAGGGTTTTTAACACAAAATTAGGATACCACTGGCATTTAATAACGGAACGGTTTTTTAACAGCAAATGAAGGTTTTATTGATATTTAATAACGGAAGGGTTTTCTAACACCAAATTAAGATATCACTGACATTTAATAACGGGAGGGTTTTCTAACATCAAATTAAGATACCAAATGACATTTAATAACGGAAGGGTTTTTTAACACAAATTAGATACCACGGCATTTAATAACGGGAGGGTTTTCTAACATAAAATTAAGATACTACTGAGATTTAATAACGGGAGGGTTTTCTAACACCAAATTAAGATACTACTGACATTTAATAACGGGATGGTTTTTAACATAAAATTAAGATACCAATGACATTTAAATACGGAGTTGTTAACCTGATACAATTGTCGTGAAAATGTTTTCTGTTTTGACTATGGTTCAGTTAGCCAGTGTTTGTCTTCACGGTGTCATTCCCACCCTCATCTAAGAGTCGTACACTTCCCATAGTTTCAGTATCTGAGAATATGAGATAATATGGTCAATATAAAAATGAAAATTACTTGCTGTAACATAGTCATATGATAAGAGCTATAGTGCAAATTACTCTCTGCTATACGATAATTTGATAAGGGTTATAGGAGAATGTAATGGTGTTAGAATGCTACTAATTAAATAAACAAGTAGTAGAGAGGGAACAGGGAAGATTTGTGTGTTCTTACCAGTTTAAACGTTTCATCTTTGTTTCCTGTAGTCAGTTTAATCAACTTACCATGTTTGTTTGACTTGACTACGTTACACTTGAGTTCTGCTAGGAAGAACACTTTACAGAGTTTCTCGGTGTTGAACTACAACTGTCTCACTGCGCCGTGTTAAGATAGACGCAGTTCCAGCTAGGTGACGGTGTAAATAACTTGTAGAAAATTAAAACACGAGAACACATAACATACTTTCGTTACAAACCGTTATTATTTTAACTGACATTCCAAACAAACCGGTTTGTTGTTCGTCTAGTTCTAAACTAATCACGTGATGAAATATTCCATGTTTTAGTTTCTACCTTTAATAAAAAAAATAAGGAAAAGAGTTTATGTACCGGAAGGTAGTGTAAAATAATAAATCACTTTCTTCCAATGAAACATCTAAAGGTTATATAGTTCTGAAGCCTTTGAAAAAGAGGGATATAACGTTATGATAAACAAGCCGCTGTTGTTTGTATAATGGGAGAGAGGAACCCACCATGAAAGTTAGTTGAAATGTGATATACGGTATCTTATAATGTATAAAAAAGTTTTGTTGTTGTCGTTACAATAATGTTTTAACATTTGATCCACAAAAGTATCCTTCTTTGTTCGTGAGAACGAAACGATCCAATAAGAATAAGAAAGATTTATTATCTTTATTTTCTTTATTTATCTATTAAAGATGTCTGATTTACATCTTAATTGAATACATTTCATGTCAAAATATTGTATACAGCTTTTAACTATCGTCCATCCAGTGGTACAGCAGTACATCTGGGACTTATAACAATCAAGACTGGATTTCATAACTCATTGTGTAGCTTTAAGTTCAACTACAAACAAACCGGAGATGGAAGCTTATAAGTATAGAAATTTGGTTTCGAAACCCGCGATGGGCTGAGTACAGCTTAGCAACAGATAAAATTTAATCGGAAACCCGAGTTGTTGTTGCTGTTTCAATGAAACGTAATATTTTGTCAGAAAGATTTATATGTTGAAAGTAGTTTAAAATAATATTCATTTCATTTTAGACTCGTATAAAATATATATTAGTTTTGATGAATCATGGATCTCTGACTATAGCGACTCATCTATCGAATCGTTCGGTTATAATAGAAATTGGCCATTACCTTAATACAAATGACTGTCATTTATGGCTCAGGAAGATAGGGAGAGCCGAAGTGGAAAATGGAATTCTGTTGCTGACAGAGGAATCTTACCACGAGCCAAAACTCATTTATATCAATGTGCTTGTTGACGTGGGGTGACACTGGGTTTAGATACTTCATATAACCTGGAGAAAGCCGTGTGACTTCGGAGAACTAATACGTAGGTGCTTTAATAGCCGCAGGTTATTTTAAAGTTTTGGTAAGAAAACTGAAATACTGTAAATTAGAATAAAAGGAACTAACAGACGAATTTATTAAATGACAGTTGTTGTTGGTGTTTTTTAGTATGTGAATAATAACCTTTCCATCGATGTAAACAAAACAGGTTGGGTTAAGACGTGCTTGAGTTTTGTAAGGATGAAAGTGATGTTTAAATGTGCTTAACAAAAGTTCAAACAACACAATACATCTGGGCTAACAAAAAAAATACAAATACATTGGCTGATTTATAATCTTAGTGTTGAATGTTATACAATTTGTTGTATATACAAAAAGATGTTAATAAATGAAATATTGTAAATTAAAGTTTTAATATAAATTGAAAGTGAAAAAAAGTATCTCGAAAGAATCGTTTTAACATCATATGTGTTGATAGAAAACACAAATAAACATAGTTAGATATACTGTCTTATATTTAACTTATAACTGTGGGTTATTTTGTGGTCCATAATCACTCTTACTGTCTTACTTTTAACTTATAACTATAAGTTATTTTGTAGGTCATAATTAAACTTACAGTCTGAAATCTATGTTATAACTGTGGGTTATTTTGTAGGTCATAATCAAACTTACTGTCTTATACTTAACTTATAACTGTGGGTTATTTATTGGGTCATAATCAAACTTACTGTCTTATTTTTAACTTATAACTGAGGGTTATTCTCCAGGTCATAATCAAACTTACTGTCTTATATTTAACTTATAACTGTGGGTTATTTTGTAGGTCATAATCAAACTTAAAGTCTTATTTTTAACTTATAACTGTGGGTTATTTATTGGTCATAATCAAACTTACTGTCTTATATTTAACTTATAACTGTGGGTTATTTTGTAGGTCATAATCAAACTTACAGTCTTATATTTAACTTATAACTGTGGATTATTTTGTAGGTCATAATCAAACTTACTGTCTTGTATTTAAATTATAAATGTGGGTTATTTATTGGATTATAATCAAATTTACTGTCTTGTATTTAACTTATAACTGTGGGTTATTTATTGGGTCATAATCAAACTTACTGTCTTATTTTTAACTAAAACTGTGAATTATTCTCTCGGTCATAATCAAACTTACTGTATTGTAACTTGTATCTTGTAGCTTCTAACTGTGGGTTATTTATTGGATCATAATCAAACTTACTGTCTTATATTTAACTAATGACTTTGGGTTATTCTCTAGGTCATAATCAAACTTACTGTCTTATTTTTATCTTAAAACTGTTGGTTATTTTGTAGGTCATAATGAAACTTACTGTCTTATTTTAATTTAAAACTATGGGTTATTCTTTCGGTCATAATCAAACTTACTGTCTTATGTTTAACTTATATCTGTGGGTTATTTATTGGGTCATAATCAAAATTACTGTCTTATTTTGAACTTATAACTGTGGGTTATTCTCTCGGTAATAATCAAACTTACTGTCTTGTATTTAACTTATAACTCTGGGTTATTCTCTTGGTCATAATCAAACTTACTGTCTTATATTTAACTTACTAACTGTGGGTTATTTTGTAGGTTATAATAACTCTTACTGTCTTATTTTTAACTTATAACTGTGAGTTATTCTCTCGGTCATAATCAAACTTACTGTCTTATATTTAACTTATAACTGTGGGTTATTCTATAGGTCATAATCAAACTTACTGTCTTTTATTTAACTTATAACTGTGGGTTATTTATTGGGCCATAATCAAACTTACTGTCTTATTTTTAACTTATAACTGTGGGTTATTTATTAGGTCATAATCAAAATAACTGTCTTATATTTAAATTATAACTGTGGGTTATTTTGTAGGTCATAAGCAAACTTACTGTCTTATAATTAACTTATAACTGTGGGTTATTTTGTAGGTTGTAATCAAACTTACTAATTTATATTTAACATATAACTGTGGGTTATTTATTGGGTCATAACCAAACTTACTGTTTTATATTTAACTTATAACTCTGGGTTATTTTGTAGGTCATAATGAAACTTGCTGTGTTATATTTAACTTATAACTGTGAGTTATTTATTGGGTCATAATCAAACTTACTGTCTTGTATTTAATTTATAACTGTGGGTAATTTATTGGGTTATAATCAAACTTACAGTCTTATTTTTAACTTATTACTGTGAGGTATTCTGTCGGTCATAATCAAACTTACTGTCTTGTATTTGACTTATAACTGTGGGTTATTTCTAGGTCATAATCAAACTTACTGTCTTATATTTAACTTATAACTGTGGGTTATTTTGTAGGTCATAATCAAACTTACTGTCTTATATTTAACTTATAACTGTGGGTTATTTATTGATCATAATCAAACTTACTGTCTTGTATTTAACTTATAACTGTGGGTTACTTATTGAGTCATAATCAAACTTACTGTCTTATTTTTAACTTATAACTGTTGGTTATTTTGTAGGTCATAATCAAACTTACTGTCTTATTTTTAATTTATAACTGTGGGTTATTCTTTAGGTCATAATCAAACTTACTGTCTTATATTTAACTTATAACTGTGGGTTATTTATTGGGTCATAATCAAACTTACTGTCTTATATTTAACTTATAACTGTGGGTTATTTATTGGGTCATAATCAAACTTACTGTCTTATGTTTAACTTATAACTGTGGGTTTTTCTCTAGGTCATAATCAAACTTACTGTCTTATTTTTAACATATAACTGTGGGTTATTTTTGGATCATAATCAAACTTACTGTCTTATTTTAACTTATAACTGTGGGTTATTTATTGGGTCATAATCAAACTTACTGTCTTATTTTAACTTATAATGTGGGTTATTCTCTCGGTCATAATCAAACTTACTGTCTTATATTTAACTTATAACTGTGGGTTTTTTATTGGGTCATAATCAATCTTACTGTTTTATATTTAACTTATAACTGTGGGTTATTTTGTAGGTCATAATCAAACTAACTGTCTTATTTTAAACTTATAACTGTGGATTACTTGTTGGATCATAATCAAACTTACTGTCTTATAATTAACTTATAACTGTGGGTTATTTTGTAGGTCATAATCAAACATACTGTCTTATATTTAACTTATAACTGTGGGTTATTTATGGGTCATAATCAAATTTACTGTCTTATTTTTAACATATAATCATGGGTTACTTATTGGGTCATAATGAAACTTACTGTCTTATACTTAACTTATAACTGTGGGTTATTTTGTAGGTCATAATCAAACTTAAATTCTTATTTTTAACTTATAACTGTGGTTTAATTATTGGGTCATAATCAAACGTACTGTCTTGTATTTAATTTATAACTGTGGGTTATTTATTGGTCATAATCAAACTTACTATCTTATATTTAACTTATAACTGTGGGTTATTTATTGGGTCATAATCAAACTTACTGTTTTATTTTTAACTTATAACTGTGAGTTATTTTGCTAGTTCATAATGAAACTTAATGTCCTGGTTTTAACTTATAACTGTGGGTTATTTATTGGTCATAATCAAACTTACTGTCTTATATTTAACTTATAACTGTGGGTTATTCTCTAGGTCATAATCAAACTTACTGTTTTGTATTTAACTTATAACTGTGGGTTAATCTCTAGGTCATAATCAAACGTACTGTCTTGTATTTAATTTATAACTGTGGGTTATTTTCTAGGTCATAATCAAACTTACTGTCTTGTATTTAATTTATAACTGTGGGTTATTTATTGGGTCATAATCAAACTTACTGTCTTATTTTTAACTTATTACTGTGAGGTATTCTCTAGGTCATAATCAAACTTACTGTCTTATTTTTAATTTAAACTGTGGGATATTCTTTAGGTCATAATCAAACTTAATATCTTATTTTTAACTTAAAACTGTGGGTTATTTATTGGGTCATAATCAAACTTACTGTCTTATTTTACCTTATAACTGTGGGTTATTCTCTAGGTCATGATCAAACTTAAAGTCTTATTTTTGACATATAATTATGGGTTACTTATTGGATCATAAGCAAACTTACTGTCTTATAATTAACTTATAACTGTGGGTTATTTTGTAGGTCATAATCAAACTTACTGTCTTATTTTAACTTATAACTGTGGGTTATTTATTGGATCATAATCAAACTTACTGTCTTATTTTAACTTATAACTGTGGGTTATATTCTAGGTCATAATCAAACTTACTGTCTTATTTTTAACTTATAACTGTGGGTTATTTATTGGGTCATAATCAAACTTACTGTCTTATTTTTTATTTTATAACTGTGGGTTATTCTCCAGGTCATAACCAAACTTACTGTTTTATATTTAGCTTATAACTCTGGGTTATTTTGTAGGTCATAATGAAACTTACTGTCTTATTTTTAACTTATAACTGTGGGTTATTTATTGGGTCATAATCAAACTTACTGTCTTATTTTTAACTTATAACTGTGGGTTATTTTGTAGGTCATAATCAAACTTACTGTCTTATATTTAACTTATAACTGTGGGTTATTTATTGGGTCATAATCAAACTTACTGTCTTATATTTAACTTATAACTGTGGGTTATTTATTGGATCATAATCAAACTTACTGTCTTATATTTAATTTATAACTGTGGGTAATTTATTGGGTTATAATCAAACTTACAGTCTTATTTTTAACTTATTACTGTGAGGTATTCTCTCGGTCATAATCAAACTTACTGTCTTGTATTTAACTTATAACTTTGTGTTATTTGTTGGGTGATAATCAAACTTACTGTCTTGTTTTTAACTAATAACTGTGGGTTACTTATTGGATCATAATGAAACTTACTGTCTTGTATTTAACTTATAACTGTGGTTTATTTATTGGGTCATAATCAAACTTACTGTCTTATTTTTAACTTATAACTGTGGGTTATTTATTGGGTCATAATCAAACTTACTGTCTTATTTTAACTTATAACTGTGGGTTATTCTCAAGGTCATAATCAAACTTACTGTCTTATATTTAACTTATAACTGTGGGTTATTTATTGGATCATAATCAAACTTACTGTCTTATTTTTAACTTATAACTGTGGGTTACTTATTGGATCATAATCAAACTTACTGTCTTATATTTAACTTATAACTGTGGGTTATTATGTAGGTCATAATCAAACTTACTGTCTTATTTTTAACTTATAACTGTGGGTTATTTATTGGATCATAATCAAACTTACTGTCTTATTTTTAACTTATAACTATGTGTTACTTATTCGATCATAATCAAACTTACTGTCTTATATTTAACTTATAACTGTGGGTTATATTGTAGGTCATAATCAAACTTACTGTTTTATATTTAACTTATAACTGTGGGTTATTTATTGGGTCATAATCAAACTTACTGTCTTATTTTAACTTATAACTGTGGGTTATTTTCCAGGTCATAATCAAACTTACTGTCTTATATTTAACTTATAACTGTGGGTTATTTTGTAGGTCATAATCAAACTTACTGTCTTGTATTTAACTTATAACTGTGGGTTATTTATTGGATCATAATCAAACTTACTGTCTTGTATTTAACTTATAACTGTGGGTTATTTATTGGGTCATAATCAAACTTACTGTCTTATTTTAAACTTATAACTGTGAGTTATTCTCTCGGTCATAATCAAACTTACTGTCTTATATTTAACTTATAACTGTGGGTTATTTATTGGGTCATAATCAAACTTACTGTCTTATATTTAACTTATAACTGTGGGTTATTTTGTAGGTCATAATCAAACTTACTGTCTTATATTTAACTTATAACTGTGGGTTATTTATGTGTCATAATCAAACTTACTGTCTTATTTTTAACTTATAATCATGGGTTACTTATTGGATCATAATCAAACTTACTGTCTTATATTTAACTTATAACTGTGGGTTATTTTGTAGGTCATAATCAAACTTACTTCTTATTTTTAACTTATAACTGTGGTTTATTTATTGGGTCATAATCAAACTTACTGTCTTATATTTAACTTATAACTGTGGGTTATTTTCTAGGTCATAATCAAACTTACTGTCTTATATTTAACTTATAACTGTGGGTTATTTATTGGTCATAATCAAACTTACTGTCTTATATTTAACTTATAACTGTGGGTTATTTATTGGGTCATAATCAAACTTACTGTCTTGTATTTAATTTATAACTGTGGGTAATTTATTGGGTTATAATCAAACTTACAGTCTTATTTTTAACTTATAACTGTGAGTTATTCTCTCGGTCATAATCAAACTTACTGTCTTGTATTTAATTATAACTGTGGGTTATTTATTGGGTCATAATCAAACTTACTGTCTTATATTTAACTTATAACTGTGGGTTATTTGGTAGGTCATAATCAAACTTACTGTCTTATATTTAACTTATAACTGTGGGTTATTTATTGGGTCATAATCAAACTTACTGTCTAGTATTTAACTTATAACTGTGGGTTATTTATTTGGTCATAATCAAACTTACTGTCTTATTTTTAACTTATAACTGTGGGTTATTTTGTAGGTCATAATCAAACTTACTGTCTTATTTTTAACTTATAACTGTGGGTTTTTTATTGGATCATAATCAAACTTACTGTCTTATTTTTAACTTATAACTGTGGGTTATTCCCTAGGTCATAATCAAACTTACTGTCTTATATTTAACTTATAACTGTGGGTTAATTATTGGATCATAATCAAACTTACTGTCTTGTATTTAACTTATAACTGTGGGTTATTTATTGGGTCATAATCAAACTTACTGTCTTGTATTTAACTTATAACTGTGGGTTATTCTCTTGGTCATAATCAAACTTACTGTCTTATATTTAACTTATAACTGTGGGTTATTTATGGGTCATAATCAAACTTACTGTCTTATTTTTAACATATAATCATGGGTTACTTATTGGATCATAATCAAACTTACTGTCTTATATTTAACTTATAACTGTGGGTTATGTTGTAGGTCATAATCAAACTTACTGTCTTATTTTTAACTTATAACTGTGGTTTATTTATTGGGTCATAATCAAACTTACTGTCTTATATTTAACTTATAACTGTGGGTTTTTCTCTAGGTCATAATCAAACTTACTGTCTTATTTTAACTTATAACTGTGGGTTATTTATTGTTTCATAATCAAACTTACTGTCTTATATTTAACTTATAACTGTGGGTTATTTATTGGGTCATAATCAAACTTACTGTCTTATTTTTAACTTATAACTGTGGGTTATTCTCTCGGTCATAATCAAACTTACTGTCTTATATTTAAATTATAACTGTGGGTTATTTATTGGGTCATAATCAAACTTACTGTCTTATATTTAACTTATAACTGTGGGTTATTTGGTAGGTCATAATCAAACTTACTGTCTTATATTTAACTTATAACTGTGGGTTATTTATTGGATCATAATCAAACTTACTGTCTTATATTTAACTTATAACTGTGGGTTATTTTGTAGGTCATAATCAAACTTACTGTCTTATTTTTAACTTATAACTGTGGGTTTTTTATTGGTCATAATCAAACTTACTGTCTTATTTTTAACTTATAACTGTGGGTTATTCCCTAGGTCATAATCAAACTTACTGTCTTATATTTAACTTATAACTGTGGGTTATTTATTGGATCATAATCAAACTTACTGTCTTATATTTAACTTATAACTGTGGGTTATTTCTTGGTCATAATCAAACTTACTGTCTTATATTTAACTTATAACTGTGGGTTATTTTGTAGGTCATAATCAAACTTACTGTCTTATTTTTAACTTATAACTGTGGGTTATTCTCCTGGTCATAATCAAACTTACTGTCTTATATTTAACTTATAACTGTGGGTTATTTATTGGGTCATAATCAAACTTACTGTCTTATTTTAACTTATAACTGTGGGTTATTCTCCAGGTCATAATCAAACTTACTGTCTTTTATTTAACTTATAACTGTGGGTTATTTTGTAGGTCATAATCAAACTTACTGTCTTGTATTTAACTTATAACTGTGGGTTATTTTGTAGGTCATAATCAAACTTACTGTCTTATATTTAACTTATAACTGTGGGTTATTTTTTGGGTCATAATCAAACTTACTGTCTTATTTTTAACTTATAACTGTGGGTTACTTATTGGATCATAATCAAACTTACTGTCTTATTTTTAACTTATAACTGTGGGTTATTTATTGGGTCATAATCAAACTTACTGTCTTGTATTTAACTTATAACTGTGGGTTATTTATTGGGTCATAATCAAACTTACTGTCTTATTTTTAACTTATAACTGTGGGTTATTTATTGGGTCATAATCAAACTTACTGTCTTATTTTTAACTTATAACTGTGGGTTATTTATTTGATCATAATCAAACTTACTGTCTTATTTTAACTTATAACTGTGGGTTATTTATTGGGTCATAATCAAACTTACTGTCTTATTTTTAACTTATAACTGTGGGTTATTTCTTGGTCATAATCAAACTTACTGTCTTATATTTAACTTATAACTGTGGGTTATTTTGTAGGTCATAATCAAACTTACTGTCTTATATTTAACTTATAACTGTGGGTTATTTTGTAGGTCATAATCAAACTTACTGTCTTGTATTTAACTTATAACTGTGGGTTATTTATTGGGTCATAATCAAACTTACTGTCTTATTTTTAACTTATAACTGTGAGTTATTCTCTCGGTCATAATCAAACTTACTGTCTTGTATTTGACTTATAACTATGAGATAGTTATTGGGTTATAATCAAACTTACTGTTTTATATTTAACTTATAACTGTGGGTTATTTTGTAGGTCATAATCAAACTTACTGTCTTATTTTTAACTTATAACTGTGGGTTATTCTTTTGGTCATAATCAAACTTACTGTCTTATATTTAACTTATAACTGTGGGTTATTTATTGGGTCATAATCAAACTTACTGTCTTATATTTAACTTATAACTGTGGGTTTTTTTGTAGGTCATAATCAAACTTACTGTCTTGTATTTAATTTACAACTGTGGATTATTTATTGGGTCATAATCAAACTTACTGTCTTATATTTAACTTATAACTGTGGGTTATTTTGTAGATCATAATCAAACTTACTGTCTTATTTTACTTATAACTGTGGGTTATTTCTAGATCATAATCAAACTTACTGTCTTATTTTTAACTTATAACTGTGGGTTATTTATTGGGTCATAATCAAACTTACTGTCTTATTTTAACTTATAACTGTGGGTTATTTCTAGGTCATAATCAAACTTACTGTCTTATATTTAACTTATAACTGTGGGTTATTTATTGGGTCATAATCAAACTTACTGTCTTATATTTAACTTATAACTGTGGGTTATTTTGTAGGTCATAATCAAACTTACTGTCTTATTTTTAACTTATAACTGTGGGTTATTTATTGGGTCATAATCAAACTTACTGTCTTATTTTTAACTTATAACTGTGGGTTATTCTGTATGTCATAATCAAACTTACTGTTTTACTTTTAACTCAGAACTGTGGGTTATTCTCTCGGTCATAATCAAACTTACTGTCTTGTATTTAACTTATAACTGTGGGTTATTTATTGGGTCATAATCAAACTTACTGTCTTATATTTAACTTATAACTGTGGGTTATTTTATAGGTCATAATCAAACTTACTGTCTTGTATTTAACTTATAACTGTGGGTTATTTATTGGGTCATAATCAAACTTACTGTCTTATTTTTAACTTATAACTGTGGGTTATTCTCTAGGTCATAATCAAACTTACTGTCTTATATTTAACTTATAACTGTGGGTTATTTTGTAGGTCATAATCAAACTTACTGTCTTATTTTTAACTTATAACTGTGGGTTATTTTTCGGTCATAATCAAACTTACTGTCTTATATTTAACTTATAACTGTGGGTTATTTATTGGGTCATAATCAAACTTACTGTCTTATATTTAACTTATAATTAAGGGTTACTTATTGGATCATAATCAAACTTACTGTCTTATATTTAACTTATAACTGTGGGTTACATTGTAGGTCATAATCAAACTTACTGTCTTGTATTTAACTTATAACTGTGGGTTATTTATTGGGTCATAATCAAACTTACTGTCTGATTTTAAACTTATAACTGTGGGTTATTCTCTCGGTCATAATCAAACTTACTGTCTTATATTTAACTTATAACTGTGGGTTATTCTCTAGGTCATAATCAAACTTACTGTTTTATATTTAACTTATAACTGTGGGTTATTTTGTAGGTCATAATCAAACTTACTGTCTTATTTTAAACTTATAACTGTGGGTTATTCTCTAAGTCATAATCAAACTTATGTCTTATATTTAACTTATAACTGTAGGTTATTTATTGGGTCATAATCAAACTTACTGTCTTATTTTTTAACATATAATTAAGGGTTACTTATTGGATCATAATCAAACTTACTGTCTTATAATTAACTTATAACTGTGGGTTATTTTGTAGGTCATAGTCAAACTTACTGTCTTATATTTAACTTATAACTGTGGGTTATTTATGGGTCATAATCAAACTTACTGTCTTATTTTAACATATAATCATGGGTTACTTATTGGATCATAATCAAACTTACTGTCTTATATTTAACTTATAACTGTGGGTTATTTTGTAGGTCATAATCAAACTTACTTCTTATTTTTAACTTATAACTGTGGTTTATTTATGGGTCATAATCAAACTTACTGTCTTATTTATAACATATAATCATGGGTTACCTATTGGATCATAATCAAACTTACTGTCTTATATTTAACTTATAACTGTGGGTTATTTTGTAGGTCATAATCAAACTTAAATTCTTATTTTTAACTTATAACTGTAGGTTATTTTGCAGGTCATAATCAAACTTACTGTCTTATTTTAACTTATAACTGTGGGTTATTCTCTCGGTCATAATCAAACTTACTGTCTTGTATTTAACTTATAACTGTGGGTTATTTATTGGGTCATAATCAAACTTACTGTCTTGTATTTAACTTATAACTGTGGGTTATTTATTGGATCATAATCAAACTTACTGTCTTTTTTTAACTTATAACTGTAGGTTTTCTCTAGGTCATAATCAAACTTACTGTCTTATATTTAACTTATAACTGTGGGTTATTTATTGGGTCATAATCAAACTTACTGTTTTATATTTAACTTATAACTGTGGGTTACTTATTGGATCATAATCAAACTTACTGTCTTATATTTAACTTATAACTGTGGGTTATTTATTGGGTCATAATCAAACTTACTGTCTTATTTTTAACTTATAACTGTGGTTATTTATTGGATCATAATCAAACTTACTGTCTTATATTTAACTTATAACTGTGGGTTATTTTGTAGGTCATAATCAAACTTACTGTTTTGTATTTAACTTATAACTGTGGGTTATTTATCGGGTCATAATCAAACTTACTGTCTTATTTTTAACTTATAACTGTGAGTTATTCTCTCGGTCATAATCAAACTTACTGTCTTATATTTAACTTATAACTGTAGGTTATTTATTGGATCATAATCAAACTTACTGTCTTATTTTAACTTATAACTGTGGGTTCTATTCCATGTCATAATCAAACTTACTGTCTTATATTTAACTTATAACTGTAGGTTATTTATTGGGTCATAATCAAACTTACTGTCTTATATTTAATCTATAACTGTGGGTTATTTTGTAGGTCATAATCAAACTTAAAGTCTTATTTTTAACTTATAACTGTGGGTTATTTATTGGGTCATAATCAAACTTACTGTCTTATTTTTAACTTAAAACTGTGAGTTATTCTCTCGGTCATAATCAAACTTACTGTCTTGTATTTAACTTATAACTGTGGGTTATTTATAGGGTCATAATCAAACTTACTGTTTTATATTTAACATATAACTGTGGGTTATTCTCTAGGTCATAATCAAACTTACTGTTTTATATTTAACTTATAACTGTGGGTTATTTTGTAGGTCATAATCAAACTTACTGTCTTGTATTTAACTTATAACTGTGGGTTATTTATTGGGTCATAATCAAACTTACTCTCTGATTTTAAACTTATAACTGTGAGTTATTCTCTCGGTTATAATCAAACTTACTGTTTTTTAATATTTAGCTTATAACTGTGGGTTATTCTGTATGTCATAACCAAACTTACTGTTTTATATTTAACTTATAACTGTGTGTTATTTTGTAGGTCATAACGAAACTTACTGTCTTATTTTAAACTTATAACTCTGTGTTCTTCTCTAAGTCATAATCAAACTTATGTCTTATATTTAACTTATAACTGTGGGTTATTTATTGGGTCATAATAAAACTTACTGTCTTCTTTTTAACATATAATTAAGAGTTACTTATTGGATCATAATCAAACTTACTGTCTTATAATTAACTTATAACTGTGGGTTATTTTGTAGGTCATAATCAAACTTACTGTCTTTTATTTAACTTATAACTGTGGGTTATTTATTGGGTCATAATCAAACTTACTGTCTTATTTTTAACTTATAACTGTGGGTTATTTATTGTTTCATAATCAAACTTACTATCTTATATTTAACTTATAACTGTGGGTTATTTATTGGGTCATAATCAAACTTACTGTCTTATTTTTAACTTATAACTGTGGTTATTTATTGGGTCATAATCAAACTTACTGTCTTATACTTAACTTATAACTGTGGGTTATTTTGTAGGTCATAATCAAACTTACTGTCTTATATTTAACTTATAACTGTGGGTTATTTATTGGGTCATAATCAAACTTACTGTCTTATTTTTAACTTATAACTGTCAGTTATTCTCTCAGGTCATAATCAAACTTACTGTCTTGTATTTAACTTATAACTGTGGGTTATTTGTTGGGTCATAATCAAACTTACTGTCTTATATTTAACTATAACTGTGGGTTATTTTGTAGGTCATAATCAAACTTACTGTCTTATTTTAAACTTAAAACTGAGTTATTGTCTCTGTCATAATCAAACTTACTGTCTTGTATTTAACTTATAACTGTGGGTTATTTATAGGTCATAATCAAACTTACTGTCTTATATTTAACATATAACTGTGGGTTATTCTCTAGGTCATAATCAAACTTACTGTCTTGTATTTAACTTATAACTGTGGGTTATTTATTAGGTCATAATCAAACTTACTGTCTGATTTTAAACTTATAACTGTGAGTTATTCTCTCGGTTATAATCAAACTTACTGTCTTATATTTAACTTATAACTGTGGGTTATTCTCTAGGTCATAATCAAACTTACTGTTTTATATTTAACTTATAACTGTGGGTTATTTTGTAGGTCATAACAAACTTACTGTCTTATTTTAAACTTATAACTGTGGGTTATTCTCTAAGTCATAATCAAACTTATGTCTTATATTTAACTTATAACTGTAGGTTATTTATTGGGTCATAATCAAACTTACTGTCTTATTTTTAACATATAACTGTGGGTTAATTATTGGATCATAATCAAACTTACTGTCTTATATTTAACTTATAACTGTGGGTTATTTTGTAGGTCATAATCAAACTTACTGTCTTATATTTAACTTATAACTGTTGGTTATTTATGGGTCATAATCAAATTTACTGTCTTATTTTAACATATAAATCATGGGTTACTTATTGGATCATAATCAAACTTACTGTCTTATATTTAACTTATAACTGTGGGTTATTTTGTAGGTCATAATCAAACTTAAATTCTTATTTTTAACTTATAACTGTAGGTTATTTTGCAGGTCATAATCAAACTTACTGTCTTATTTTTAACTTAAAACTGTGAATTTACCCATGTCATAATCAAACTTACTGTCTTATATTTAACTTATAACTGTGGGTTATTTTATAGGTCATAATCAAACTTACTGTCTTATATTTAACTTATAACTGTGGGTTATTTATGGGTCATAATCAAACTTACTGTCTTATTTTAACATATAACTGTGGGTTACTTATTGGATCATAATCAAACTTACTGTCTTATATTTAACTTATAACTGTGGGTTATTTTGTAGGTCATAATCAAACTTACTTCTTATTTTTAACTTATAACTGTGGTTTATTTATTGGGTCATAATCAAACTTACTGTCTTATATTTAACTTATAACTGTGGGTTATTTATGGGTCATAATCAAACTTACTGTCTTATTTAAAACATATAATCATGGGTTACTTATTGGATCATAATCAAACTTACTGTCTTATACTTAACTTATAACTGTGGGTTATTTTGTAGGTCATAATCAAACTTAAATTCTTATTTTTAACTTATAACTGTGGGTTATTTGTAGGTCATAATCAAACTTACTGTCTTATATTTAACATATAACTGTGGGTTATTTGTTGGGTTATAATCAAACTTACTGTTTTAATTTAACTTATAACTGTGGGTTATTTATTAGGCTATAATCAAACTTACTGTCTTATTTTTAACTTATAACTGTGGGTTATTTATTGGTCATAATCAAACTTACTGTCTTATATTTAACTTATAACTGTGGGTTATTTATTGGGTCATAATCAAACTTACTGTCTTATATTTAACTTATAACTGTGGGTTATTTTGTAGGTCATAATCAAACTTACTGTCTTATATTTAACTTATAACTGTGGGTTATTGATTGGGTCGTAATTAAATTTACTGTCTTGTATTTAACTTATAACTGTGGGTTATTTATTGGGTCATAATCAAACTTACTGTCTTATATTTAACTTATAACTGTGGGTTATTTTGTAGGTCATAATCAAACTTACTGTCTTGTATTTAACTTATAATGTGGGTTATTTATTGGGTCATAATCAAACTTACTGTCTTATTTTTAACTTATAACTGTGGTGGGTTAATCTCCAGGTCATAATCAAACTTACTGTTTTATAATTAACTTATAAATGTGGGTTATTTTGTAGGTCACAATTACACTTACTCTCTGATTTTAAACTTATAACTGTGAGTTATTCTCTCGGTCATAATCAAACTTACTGTTTTATATTTAGCTTATAACTGTGGGTTATTTTGTAGGTCATAACGAAACTTACTGTCTTATTTTTAACTTAGAACTGTGGGATACTTATTGGATGATAATGAAACTTACTGTCTTATTTTACCTTATAACTGTGGGTTATTCTCTAGGTCATGATCAAACTTAAAGTCTTATTTTTGACATATAATTATGGGTTACTTATTGGATCATAAGCAAACTTACTGTCTTATAATTAACTTATAACTGTGGGTTATTTTGTAGGTCATAATCAAACTTACTGTCTTATATTTAACTTATAACTGTGGGTTATTTATTGGGTCATAATCAAACTTACTGTCTTATTTTTAACTTATAACTGTGGGTTATTTTTTGTGTCATAATCAAACTTACTATCTTATATTTAACTTATAACTGTGGGTTATTTATTGGGTCATAATCAAACTTACTGTCTTATATTTAACTTATATCTGTGGGTTATTTATTGGGTCATAATCAAACTTACTGTCTTATATTTAACTTATAACTGTGGGTTATTTTGTAGGTCATAGTCAAACTTACTGTCTTATTTTTAACTTATAACTGTGGGTTATTTTCTGGGTCATAATCAAACTTACTGTCTTATATTTAACTTATAACTGTGGGTTATTTATAGGTCATAATCAAACTTACTGTCTTATATTTAACTTATAACTGTGGGTTATTCTCTAGGTCATAATCAAACTTACTGTCTTGTATTTGACTTATAACTGTGGGTTATTTATTGGGTAATAATCAAACTTACTGTCTTATTTTTAACTTATAACTGTGGGTTATTCTCTCGGTCATAATCAAACTTACTGTCTTATATTTAACTTATAACTGTGGGTTATTCTCTAGGTCATAATCAAACTTACTGTCTTATATTTAACTTATAACTGTGGGTTATTTTTAGGTCATAATCAAACTTACTGTCTTATTTTTAACTTATAACTGTGGGTTATTCTCTAGGTCATAATCAAACTTACTGTCTTATATTTAACTTATAACTGTGGGTTATTTATTGGGTCATAATCAAACTTACTGTCTTATTTTAACTTATAACTGTGGGTTATTTATTGGATCATAATCAAACTTACTGTCTTATATTTAACTTATAACTGTGGGTTATTTTGTAGGTCATAATCAAACTTACTGTCTTATATTTAACTTATAACTGTGGGTTATTTATGGGTCATAATCAAACTTACTGTCTTATTTTAACTTATAACATGGGTTACTTATTGGGTCATAATCAAACTTACTGTCTTATATTTAACTTATAACTGTGGGTTATTTTGTAGGTCATAATCAAACTTACTGTCTTATTTTTAACTTATAACTGTGGGTTATTTATTGGGTCATAATCAAACTTACTGTCTTATATTTAACTTATAACTGTGGGTTATTTATTAGGTCATAATCAAACTTACTGTCTTATATTTAACTTATAACTGTGGGTTATTTTATAGGTCATAATCAAACTTACTGTCTTATATTTAACTTATAACTGTGGGTTATTTATGGGTCATAATCAAACTTACTGTCTTATTTTAACTTATAACTGTGGGTTACTTATTGGATCATAATCAAACTTACTGTCTTATATTTAACTTATAACTGTGGGTTATTTTGTAGGTCATAATCAAACTTACTGTCTTATTTTTAACTTATAACTGTGGGTTATTTATTGGGTCATAATCAAACTTACTGTCTTATATTTAACTTATAACTGTGGGTTATTTATGGGTCATAATCAAACTTACTGTCTTATTTTTAACTTATAACTGTGGGTTATTTATTGGTCATAATCAAACTTACTGTCTTATATTTAACTTATAACTGTGGGTTATTTTGTAGGTCATAATCAAACTTACTGTCTTATTTTTAACTTATAACTGTGGGTTATTTTGTAGGTCATAATCAAACTTACTGTCTTATATTTAACTTATAACTGTGGGTTATTTATTGGGTCATAATCAAACTTACTGTCTTATATTTAACTTATAACTGTGGGTTATTTATTAGGTCATAATCAAACTTACTGTCTTATTTTTAACTTATAACTGTGGGTTATTTATTGGGTCATAATCAAACTTACTGTCTTATATTTAACTTATAACTGTGGGTTATTTATTGGGTCATAATCAAACTTACTGTCTTATATTTAACTTATAACTGTGGGTTATTTTGTAGGTCATAATCAAACTTACTGTCTTATATTTAACTTATAACTGTGGGTTATTTATTGGGTCATAATCAAACTTACTGTCTTATATTTAACTTATAACTTTGTGTTATTTCTTGGGTCATAATGAAACTTACTGTCTTATATTTAACTTATAACTGTGGGTTATTTTGTAGGTCATAATCAAACTTACTGTCTTATATTTAACTTATAACTGTGGGTTATTTATTGGGTCATAATCAAACTTACTGTCTTATTTTTAACTTATAACTGTGGGTTATTCTCCAGGTCATAATCAAACTTACTGTCTTATATTTAACTTATAACTGTGGGTTATTTTGTAGGTCATAATCAAACTTACTGTCTTATTTTAACTTATAACTGTGGGTTATTCTCTAGGTCATAATCAAACTTACTGTCTTATATTTAACTTATAACTGTGGGTTATTTTGTATGTCATAACGAAACTTACTGTTTTACTTTTAACTTAGAACTGTGGGATACTTATTGGATGATAATGAAACTTACTGTCTTATTTTACCTTATAACTGTGGGTTATTCTCTAGGTCATAATCAAACTTACTGTCTTATTTTAACTTATAACTGTGGGTTATTTATTGGATCATAATCAAACTTACTGTCTTATATTTAACTTATAACTGTGGGTTATTTTGTAGGTTATAATCACACTTATTATCTTATATTTAACATATAACTGTGGGTTATTTATTGGGTCATAATCACATTTACTGTCTTATTTTTAACTTATAACTGTGGGTTATTTTTTGGTCATAATCAAACTTACTGTCTTATATTTAACTTATAACTGTGGGTTATTTATTGGGTCATAATCAAACTTGCTGTATTATATTTAACTTATAGCTGTAGGTTATTTATTGGGTCAAAATAAAATTTACTGTCTTATATTTAATCTATAACTGTGGGTTATTTTGTTGGTCATAATCAAACTTACTGTCTTATTTTTAACTTATAACTGTGGGTTATTTATTGGTCATAATCAAACTTACTGTCTTATATTTAACTTATAACTGTGGGTTATTTATGGGTCATAATCAAACTTACTGTCTTATTTTAACTTATAACTGTGGGTTATTTATTGGGTCATAATCAAACTTACTGTCTTATATTTAACTTATAACTGTGGGTTATTTTGTAGGTCATAATCAAACTTACTTCTTATTTTAACTTATAACTGTGGGTTATTTTGTAGGTCATAATCAAACTTACTGTCTTATATTTAACATATAACTATGGGTTATTCTTTAGGTCACAATGAAACTTATTGTTTTATATTTAATTTATAACTATGGGTTATTTTTCTAGGTCATAATCAAACTTACTGTCTTATATTTAACTTATAACTGTGGGTTATTTATTGGGTCATAATCAAACTTACTGTCTTATATTTAACTTATAACTGTGGGTTATTTAGTAGGTCATAATCAAACTTACTGTCTTATTTTTAACTTATAACTGTGGGTTATTTTGTAGGTCATAATCAAACTTACTGTCTTATTTTTAACTTATAACTGTGGGTTATTTATTGGGTCATAATCAAACTTACTGTCTTATATTTAACTTATAACTGTGGGTTATTTATTGGGTCATAATCAAACTTACTGTCTTATTTTAACTTATAACTGTGGGTTATTTCTAGGTCATAATCAAACTTACTGTCTTATATTTAACTTATAACTGTGGGTTATTTATTGGTCATAATCAAACTTACTGTCTTATATTTAACTTATAACTGTGGGTTATTTTGTAGGTCATAATCAAACTTACTGTCTTATTTTTAACTTATAACTGTGGGTTATTTCTGGTCATAATCAAACTTACTGTCTTATATTTAACTTATAACTGTGGGTTATTTATAGGTCATAATCAAACTTACTGTCTTGTATTAAACTTATAACTGTGGGTTATTTATTGGGTCATACTCAAACTTACTGTCTTATTTTTAACTTATAACTGTGGGTTATTTATTGGGTCATAATCAAACTTACTGTCTTATATTTAACTTATAACTGTGGGTTATTTTGTAGGTCATAATCAAACTTACTGTCTTATATTTAACTTATAACTGTGGGTTATTTTGTAGGTCATAATCAAACTTACTGTCTTATATTTAACTTATAACTGTGGGTTATTTATTGGGTCATAACCAAACTTACTGTTTTATATTTAGCTTATAACTCTGGGTTATTTTGTAGGTCATAATCAAACTTACTGTCTTATATTTAACTTATAACTGTGGGTTATTTATTGGTCATAATCAAACTTACTGTCTTATATTTAACTTATAACTCTGGGTTATTTATTGGGTCATAATCAAACTTACTGTCTTATTTTTAACTTATAACTATGGGTTCTTCTCTAGGTCATAATCAAACTTACTGTCTTATATTTAACTTATAACTGTGGGTTATTTCTAGGTCATAATCAAACTTACTGTCTTATATTTAACTTATAACTGTGGGTTATTTTGTAGGTCATAATCAAACTTACTGTCTTATATTTAACTTATAACTGTGGGTTATTTATTGGTCATAATCAAACTTACTGTCTTATATTTAACTTATAACTGTGGGTTATTTATTGGTCATAATCAAACTTACTGTCTTATTTTTAACTTATAACTGTGGGTTATTTTGTAGGTCATAATCAAACTTACTGTCTTATTTTTAACTTATAACTGTGGGTTATTTTTTAGGTCATAATCAAACTTACTGTCTTATATTTAACTTATAACTGTGGGTTATTTATTGGGTCATAATCAAACTTACTGTCTTATATTTAACTTATAACTGTGGGTTATTTATTGGGTCATAATCAAACTTACTGTCTTATATTTAACTTATAACTGTGGGTTATTTCTAGGTCATAATCAAACTTACTGTCTTATTTTAACTTATAACTGTGGGTTATTTTTTGGGTCATAATCAAACTTACTGTCTTATTTTTAACTTATAACTGTGGGTTATTTATTGGGTCATAATCAAACTTACTGTCTTATTTTTAACTTATAACTGTGGGTTATTCTCTAGGTCATAATCAAACTTACTGTCTTATATTTAACTTATAACTGTGGGTTATTTATTGGGTCATAATCAAACTTACTGTCTTATATTTAACTTATAACTGTGGGTTATTTTGTAGGTCATAATCAAACTTACTGTCTTATTTTTAACTTATAACTGTGGGTTACTTATTGGATCATAATGAAACTTACTGTCTTATACTTAACTTATAACTGTGGGTTATTTTGTAGGTCATAATCAAACTTACTGTCTTATATTTAACTTATAACTGTGGGTTATTTATGGGTCATAATCAAACTTACTGTCTTATTTTTTTAACATATAACTGTGGGTTACTTATTGGATCATAATCAAACTTACTGTCTTATATTTAACTTATAACTGTGGGTTATTTTG
Source organism: Tachypleus tridentatus (assembly GCF_004210375.1). Classification (NCBI taxonomy): domain Eukaryota; kingdom Metazoa; phylum Arthropoda; class Merostomata; order Xiphosura; family Limulidae; genus Tachypleus; species Tachypleus tridentatus. The sequence goes on along the minus strand of NC_134834.1, from coordinate 124,999,461 downwards.
TAGGTCATAATCAAACTTACTGTCTTATTTTTAACTTATAACTGTGGGTTATTTATTGGGTCATAATCAAACTTACTGTCTTGTATTTAACTTATAACTGTGGGTTATTTATTGGGTTATAATCAAACTTACAGTCTTATATTTAACTTATAACTGTGGGTTATTTTCTAGGTCATAATCAAACTTACTGTCTTATATTTAACTTATAACTGTGGGTTATTTATTGGTCATAATCAAACTTACTGTCTTATTTTTAACTTATAACTGTGGGTTATTCTCTAGGTCATAATCAAACTTACTGTCTTGTATTTAACTTATAACTGTGGGTTATTTATTAGGTCATAATCAAACTTACTGTCTTATATTTAACTTATAACTGTGGGTTATTTATTGGGTCATAATCAAACTTACTGTCTTATTTTTAACTTATAACTGTGGGTTATTTCTCGGTCATAATCAAACTTACTGTCTTATATTTAACTTATAACTGTGGGTTATTTTTTAGGTCATAATCAAACTTACTGTCTTATTTTTAACTTATAACTGTGGGTTATTTATTGGGTCATAATCAAACTTACTGTCTTATATTTAACTTATAACTGTGGGTTTTCTAGGTCATAATCAAACTTACTGTCTTATTTTTAACTTATAACTGTGGGTTACTTATTGGATCATAATCAAACTTACTGTCTTATATTTAACTTATAACTGTGGGTTATTTTGTAGGTCATAATCAAACTTACTGTCTTATTTTAACTTATAACTGTGGGTTATTTATTGGGTCATAATCAAACTTACTGTCTTATTTTAACTTATAACTGTGGGTTATTTTCTAGGTCATAATCAAACTTACTGTCTTATTTTTAACTTATAACTGTGGGTTATTTATTGGGTCATAATCAAACTTACTGTCTTATTTTTAACTTATAACTGTGGGTTATTTTGTAGGTCATAATCAAACTTACTGTCTTATATTTAACTTATAACTGTGGGTTATTTTTTAGGTCATAATCAAACTTACTGTCTTATTTTTAACTTATAACTGTGGGTTATTTATTGGGTCATAATCAAACTTACTGTCTTATATTTAACTTATAACTGTGGGTTATTTATTGGGTCATAATCAAACTTACTGTCTTATATTTAACTTATAACTGTGGGTTATTTATTGGTCATAATCAAACTTACTGTCTTATATTTAACTTATAACTGTGGGTTATTTATTGGGTCATAATCAAACTTACTGTCTTATTTTTAACTTATAACTGTGGGTTATTCTCTAGGTCATAATCAAACTTACTGTCTTATATTTAACTTATAACTGTGGGTTATTTATTGGGTCATAATCAAACTTACTGTCTTATATTTAACTTATAACTGTGGGTTATTTATTGGGTCATAATCAAACTTACTGTCTTATATTTAACTTATAACTGTGGGTTATTTATTGGGTCATAATCAAACTTACTGTCTTATTTTTAACTTATAACTGTGGGTTATTTATTGGGTCATAATCAAACTTACTGTCTTATTTTAACTTATAACTGTGGGTTATTCTTTAGGTCATAATCAAACTTACTGTCTTATATTTAACTTATAACTGTGGGTTATTTATTGGGTCATAATCAAACTTATTGTCTTATTTTTAACTTATAACTGTGGGTTATTTATTGGGTCATAATCAAACTTACTGTCTTATATTTAACTTATAACTGTGGGTTATTTTGTAGGTCATAATCAAACTTACTGTCTTATTTTTAACTTATAACTGTGGGTTATTTATTGGGTCATAATCAAACTTACTGTCTTATTTTTAACTTATAACTGTGGGTTATTTATTGGGTCATAATCAAACTTACTGTCTTATATTTAACTTATAACTGTGGGTTATTTTGTAGGTCATAATCAAACTTACTGTCTTATATTTAACTTATAACTGTGGGTTATTTATTGGGTCATAATCAAACTTACTGTCTTATTTTAACTTATAACTGTGGGTTATTTTCCAGGTCATAATCAAACTTACTGTCTTATATTTAACTTATAACTGTGGGTTATTTTGTAGGTCATAATCAAACTTACTGTCTTATATTTAACTTATAACTGTGGGTTATTTTGGGTCATAATCAAACTTACTGTCTTGTATTTAACTTATAACTGTGGGTTATTTATTGGGTCATAATCAAACTTACTGTCTTATTTTTAACTTATAACTGTGGGTTATTCTCTCGGTCATAATCAAACTTACTGTCTTGTATTTAACTTATAACTGTGGGTTATTTATTGGGTCATAATCAAACTTACTGTCTTATATTTAACTTATAACTGTGGGTTATTTTGTAGGTCATAATCAAACTTACTGTCTTATATTTAGCTTATAACTGTGGGTTATTTTGTAGGTCATAATCAAACTTACTGTCTTATTTTTAACTTATAACTGTGGGTTACTTATTGGATCATAATCAAACTTACTGTCTTATACTTAACTTATAACTGTGGGTTATTTTGTAGGTCATAATCAAACTTACTTTCTTATTTTTAACTTATAACTGTGGGTTATTTATTGGGTCATAATCAAACTTACTGTCTTATATTTAACTTATAACTGTGGGTTTTTTCTAGGTCATAATCAAACTTACTGTCTTATATTTAACTTATAACTGTGGGTTATTTATTGGTCATAATCAAACTTACTGTCTTATATTTAACTTATAACTGTGGGTTATTTATTGGGTCATAATCAAACTTACTGTCTTATATTTAACTTATAACTGTGGGTTATTTATTGGGTCATAATCAAACTTACTGTCTTATTTTTAACTTATAACTGTGGGTTATTCTCTAGGTCATAATCAAACTTACTGTCTTGTATTTAACTTATAACTGTGGGTTATTTATTGGGTCATAATCAAACTTACTGTCTTATATTTAACTTATAACTGTGGGTTATTTTGTAGGTCATAATCAAACTTACTGTCTTATATTTAACTTATAACTGTGGGTTATTTATTGGTCATAATCAAACTTACTGTCTTATATTTAACTTATAACTGTGGGTTATTTATTGGGTCATAATCAAACTTACTGTCTTATTTTTAACTTATAACTGTGGGTTATTTTGTAGGTCATAATCAAACTTACTGTCTTATTTTTAACTTATAACTGTGGGTTTTTTATTGGATCATAATCAAACTTACTGTCTTATTTTTAACTTATAACTGTGGGTTCTTTTCTAGGTCATAATCAAACTTGCTGTATTATATTTAACTTATATCTGTGGGTTATTTATTGGGTCATAATAAAACTTACTGTCTTATATTTAACTTATAACTGTGGGTTATTTATTGGGTCATAATCAAACTTACTGTCTTATATTTAACTTATAACTGTGGGTTATTTTCTTGGTCATAATCAAACTTACTGTCTTATATTTAACTTATAACTGTGGGTTATTTATGGGTCATAATCAAACTTACTGTCTTATTTTTAACTTATAATGTGGGTTATTTATTGGGTCATAATCAAACTTACTGTCTTATATTTAACTTATAACTGTGGGTTATTTTGTAGGTCATAATCAAACTTACTGTCTTATTTTTAACTTATAACTGTGGGTTATTTATTGGGTCATAATCAAACTTACTGTCTTGTATTTAACTTATAACTGTGGGTTATTTCTAGGTCATAATCAAACTTACTGTCTTATTTTAACTTATAACTGTGGGTTATTTATTGGGTCATAATCAAACTTACTGTCTTATATTTAACTTATAACTGTGGGTTATTTATTGGTCATAATCAAACTTACTGTCTTATTTTTAACTTATAACTGTGGGTTATTCTCTAGGTCATAATCAAACTTACTGTCTTATATTTAACTTATAACTGTGGGTTATTTATTGGGTCATAATCAAACTTACTGTCTTATATTTAACTTATAACTGTGGGTTATTTTGTAGGTCATAATCAAACTTACTGTCTTATATTTAACTTATAACTGTGGGTTATTTATTGGATCATAATCAAACTTACTGTCTTATATTTAACTTATAACTGTGGGTTATTTTGTAGGTCATAATCAAACTTACTGTCTTATTTTAACTTATAACTGTGGGTTATTTATTGGATCATAATCAAACTTACTGTCTTATTTTTAACTTATAACTGTGGGTTATTCCTAGGTCATAATCAAACTTACTGTCTTATATTTAACTTATAACTGTGGGTTATTTATTGGGTCATAATCAAACTTACTGTCTTATATTTAACTTATAACTGTGGGTTATTTCTTGGTCATAATCAAACTTACTGTCTTATATTTAACTTATAACTGTGGGTTATTTTGTAGGTCATAATCAAACTTACTGTCTTATTTTTAACTTATAACTGTGGGTTATTCTATTGGTCATAATCAAACTTACTGTCTTATATTTAACTTATAACTGTGGGTTATTTATTGGGTCATAATCAAACTTACTGTCTTATTTTAACTTATAACTGTGGGTTATTCTCCAGGTCATAATCAAACTTACTGTCTTATATTTAACTTATAACTGTGGGTTATTTTGTAGGTCATAATCAAACTTACTGTCTTATATTTAACTTATAACTGTGGGTTATTTATTAGGTCATAATCAAACTTACTGTCTTATATTTAACTTATAACTGTGGGTTATTTATTGGGTCATAATCAAACTTACTGTCTTATTTTTAACTTATAACTGTGGGTTATTTATTGGTCATAATCAAACTTACTGTCTTATATTTAACTTATAACTGTGGGTTATTTATTGGGTCATAATCAAACTTACTGTCTTATATTTAACTTATAACTGTGGGTTATTTATTGGGTCATAATCAAACTTACTGTCTTATTTTTAACTTATAACTGTGGGTTATTTATTGGGTCATAATCAAACTTACTGTCTTATTTTAACTTATAACTGTGGGTTATTTATTTGGTCATAATCAAACTTACTGTCTTATTTTAACTTATAACTGTGGGTTATTTATTGGGTCATAATCAAACTTACTGTCTTATTTTTAACTTATAACTGTGGGTTATTTATTGGGTCATAATCAAACTTACTGTCTTATATTTAACTTATAACTGTGGGTTATTTTGTAGGTCATAATCAAACTTACTGTCTTATATTTAACTTATAACTGTGGATTATTTTGTAGGTCATAATCAAACTTACTGTCTTGTATTTAACTTATAACTGTGGGTTATTTATTGGGTCATAATCAAACTTACTGTCTTATTTTTAACTTATAACAGTGGGTTATTTATTGGGTCATACTCAAACTTACTGTCTTATATTTAACTTATAACTGTGGGTTATTTATTGGGTCATAATCAAACTTACTGTTTTATATTTAGCTTATAACTGTGGGTTATTTTGTATGTCATAATGAAACTAACTGTCTTCTTTTTAACTTATAACTGTGGGTTATTTTTTGGGTCATAATCAAACTTACTGTCTTATATTTAACTTATAACTGTGGGTTATTTATTGGGTCATAACCAAACTTACTGTTTTATATTTAACTTATAACTCTGGGTTATTTTGTAGGTCATAATGAAACTTGCTGTGTTATATTTAACTTATAACTGTGAGTTATTTATTGGGTCATAATAAAACTTACTGTCTTATATTTAACTTATAACTGTGGGTTATTTTGTAGGTCATAATCAAACTTACTGTCTTATTTTAACTTATAACTGTGGGTTATTTCTAGGTCATAATCAAACTTACTGTCTTATTTTTAACTTATAACTGTGGGTTATTTATTGGGTCATAATCAAACTTACTGTCTTATTTTTAACTTATAACTGTGGGTTATTTTCTAGGTCATAATCAAACTTACTGTCTTATATTTAACTTATAACTGTGGATTATTTATTGGGTCATAATCAAACTTACTGTCTTATATTTAACTTATAACTGTGGGTTATTTTGTAGGTCATAGTCAAACTTACTGTCTTACTTTTAACTTATAGCTGTGGGTTATTGATTGGGTCGTAATTAAACTTACTGTCTTATTTTTAACTTATAACTGTGGGTTATTCTGTAGGTCATAATCAAACTTACTGTCTTATTTTAACTTATAACTGTGGGTTATTTCTAGGTCATAATCAAACTTACTGTCTTGTATTTAACTTATAACTGTGGGTTATTTATTGGGTCATAATCAAACTTACTGTCTTATATTTAACTTATAACTGTGGGTTATTTTATAGGTCATAATCAAACTTACTCTCTTCTATTTGACTTATAACTGTGGGTTATTTATTGGGTAATAATCAAACTTACTGTCTTATTTTTAACTTATAACTGTGAGTTATTCTCTAGGTCATAACCAAACTTACTGTTTTATATTTAGCTTATAACTGTGGGTTATTTTGTAGGTCATAATCAAACTTACTGTCTTACTTTTAACATAAAACTGTGGGTTATTTTTTAGGTCATAATCAAACTTACTGTCTTATATTTAACTTATAACTGTGGGTTATTTATTGGGTCATAATCAAACTTACTGTCTTTATTTTAACTTATAACTGTGGGTTACTTATTGGATCATAATCAAACTTACTGTCTTATAATTAACTTATAACTGTGGGTTATTTTGTAGGTCATAATCAAACTTACTGTCTTGTATTTAACTTATAACTGTGGGTTATTTATTGGGTTATAATCAAACTTACAGTCTTATTTTTAACTTATTACTGTGAGGTATTCTGTCGGTCATAATCAAACTTACTGTCTTGTATTTGACTTATAACTGTGGGTTATTTCTCTAGGTCATAATCAAACTTACTGTCTTATATTTAACTTATAACTGTGGGTTATTTTGTAGGTCATAATCAAACTTACTGTCTTATATTTAACTTATAACTGTGGGTTATTCTCTAGGTCATAATCAAACTTACTGTCTTGTATTTAACTTATAACTGTGGGTTTTTTATTGGGTCATAATCAAACTTACTGTCTTATTTTTAACATATAATTATGGGTTACTTATTGGATCATAATCAAACTTACTGTCTTATATTTAACTTATAACTGTGGGTTATTTTGTAGGTCATAATCAAACTTACTGTCTTATATTTAACTTATAACTGTGGGTTATTTATGGGTCATAATCAAACTTACTGTCTTATTTTAACTTATAACTGTGGGTTATTTATTGGGTCATAATCAAACTTACTGTCTTATATTTAACTTATAACTGTGGGTTATTTTGTAGGTCATAATCAAACTTACTGTCTTATTTTTAACTTATAACTGTGGTTTATTTATGGGTCATAATCAAACTTACTGTCTTATTTTTAACTTATAACTGTGGGTTATTTATTGGGTCATAATCAAACTTACTGTCTTATATTTAACTTATAACTGTGGGTTATTTTGTAGGTCATAATCAAACTTACTATCTTATTTTTAACTTATAACTGTGGGTTATTTATTAGGCTATAATCAAACTTACTGTCTTATTTTTAACTTATAACTGTGGGTTATTTTCTAGGTCATAATCAAACTTACTGTCTTATATTTAACTTATATCTGTGGGTTATTTATTGGGTCATAATCAAACTTACTGTCTTATATTTAACTTATAACTGTGGGTTACTTATTGGATCATAATCAAACTTACTGTCTTATTTTAACTTATAACTGTAGGTTTCTCTAGGTCATAATCAAACTTACTGTCTTATATTTAACTTATAACTGTGGGTTATTTATTGGGTCATAATCAAACTTACTGTCTTATATTTAACTTATAACTGTGGGTTATTTATTGGGTCATAATCAAACTTACTGTCTTATATTTAACTTATAACTGTGGGTTATTTATTGGGTCATAATCAAACTTACTGTCTTATTTTAACTTATAACTGTGGGTTATTTATTTGGTCATAATCAAACGTACTGTCTTGTATTTAATTTATAACTGTGGGTTATTTTCTAGGTCATAATCAAACTTACCGTCTTGTATTTAATTTATATTTGTGGATTATTTATTGGGTCATAATCAAACTTACTGTCTTATTTTTAACTTATAACTGTGGGTTATTCTCTAGGTCATAATCAAACTTACTGTCTTATATTTAACTTATAACTGTAGGTTATTTATTGGATCATAATCAAACTTACTGTCTTATTTTTAACTTATAACTGTGGGTTATATTCCAGGTCATAATCAAACTTACTGTCTTATATTTAACATATAACTGTGGGTTATTTAACGGATCATAATGAAACTTACTGTCTTATACTTAACTTATAACTGTGGGTTATTTTGTAGGTGATAATCAAACTGAAATTCTTATTTTTAACTTATAACTGTGGGTTATTTATTGGGTCATAATCAAACTTACTGTCTTATTTTTAACTTATAACTGTGGGTTATTTCTGGGTCATAATCAAACTTACTGTCTTGTATTTAACTTATAACTGTGGGTTATTTATAGGTCATAATCAAACTTACTGTCTTATATTTAACATATAACTGTGGGTTATTTCTAGGTCATAATCAAACTTACTGTTTTATATTTAACTTATAACTGTGGGTTATTTTGTAGGTCATAATCAAACTTACTGTCTTGTATTTAACTTATAACTGTGGGTTATTTATTGGGTCATAATCAAACTTACTCTTATTTTAACTTATAACTGTGGGTTATTCTCTCGGTCATAATCAAACTTACTGTCTTATATTTAACTTATAACTGTGGGTTATTCTCTAGGTCATAATCAAACTTACTGTTTTATATTTAACTTATAACTGTGTGTTATTTTGTAGGTCATAATCAAACTTACTGTCTTATTTTAAACTTATAACTGTGGTTATTTTCTAAGGTCATAATCAAACTTACTGTCTTATATTTAACTTATAACTGTGGGTTATTTATTAGGTCATAATCAAACTTACTGTCTTCTTTTTTAACATATAATTGTGGGTTACTTATTGGATCATAATCAAACTTACTGTCTTATAATTAACTTATAACTGTGGGTTATTTTGTAGGTTATAATCAAACTTACTTTCTTTTATTTAACTTATAACTGTGGGTTATTTATTGGGTCATAATCAAACTTACTGTCTTATTTTTAACTTATAACTGTGGGTTATTTATTGGTCATAATCAAACTTACTGTCTTATATTTAACTTATAACTGTGGGTTATTTATTGGGTCATAATCAAACTTACTGTCTTGTTTTTAACTTATAACTGTGGTTATTTATTGGGTCATAATCAAACGTACTGTCTTTTATTTAATTTATAACTGTTGGTTATTTTGTAGGTCATAATCAAACTTACTGTCTTGTATTTAACTTATAACTGTGGGTTATTTATTGGGTCATAATCAAACTTACTGTCTTATTTTTTAACTTATAACTGTGGGTTATTCTCTCAGGTCATAATCAAACTTACTGTCTTGTATTTAACTTATAACTGTGGGTTATTTATTGGGTCATAATAAAACTTACTGTCTTATATTTAACTTATAACTGTGAGTTATTTTGTAGGTCATAATCAAACTTAAAGTCTTATTTTAAACTTAAAACTGGAGTTATTGTCTCTGGTCATAATCAAACTTACTGTCTTGTATTTAACTTATAACTGTGGGTTATTTATAGAGTCATAATCAAACTTACTGTCTTATATTTAACATATAACTGTGGGTTATTTCTAGGTCATAATCAAACTTACTGTCTTATATTTAACTTATAACTGTGGGTTATTTATTAGGTCATAATCAAACTTACTGTCTTATTTTAAACTTATAACTGTGAGTTATTCTCTCGGTTATAATCAAACTTACTGTCTTATATTTAACTTATAACTGTGGGTTATTCTCTAGGTCATAATCAAACTTACTGTTTTATATTTAACTTATAACTGTGGGTTATTTTGTAGGTCATAACAAACTTACTGTCTTATTTTAAACTTATAACTGTGGGTTCTTCTCTAAGTCATAATCAAACTTACTGTCTTATATTTAACTTATAACTGTGGGTTATTTATTGGGTCATAATCAAACTTACTGTCTTCTTTTTTTAACATATAACTGTGGGTTAATTATTGGATCATAATCAAACTTACTGTCTTATATTTAACTTATAACTGTGGGTTATTTTGTAGGTCATAATCAAACTTACTGTCTTATATTTAACTTATAACTGTGGGTTATTTATGGGTCATAATCAAACTTACTGTCTTATTTTAACATAAAATCATGGGTTACTTATTGGATCATAATCAAACTTACTGTCTTATATTTAACTTATAACTGTGGGTTATTTTGTAGGTCATAATCAAA
>NC_134834.1:124947202-124988630 GCF_004210375.1 Tachypleus tridentatus | reverse complement strand
ACTGTGGGTTATTCTCTAGGTCATAATCAAACTTACTGTCTTATATTTAACTTATAACTGTGGGTTATTTATAGGGTCATAATCAAACTTACTGTCTTATATTTAACTTATAACTGTGGGTTATTCTCTAGGTCATAATCAAACTTACTGTCTTATATTTAACTTATAACTGTGGGTTATTTTGTAGGTCATAATCAAACTTACTGTCTTATATTTAACTTATAACTGTGGGTTATTTATTGGGTCATAATCAAACTTACTGTCTTATTTTTAACTTATAACTGTGGGTTATTCTCTAGGTCATAATCAAACTTACTGTCTTATATTTAACTTATAACTGTGGGTTATTCTCTAGGTCATAATCAAACTTACTGTCTTATATTTAACTTATAACTGTGGGTTATTTTGTAGGTCATAATCAAACTTACTGTCTTATTTTAACTTATAACTGTGGGTTATTCTCTAGGTCATAATCAAACTTACTGTCTTATATTTAACTTATAACTGTGGGTTATTTATTGGGTCATAATCAAACTTACTGTCTTCTTTTTTTAACATATAACTGTGGGTTATTTATTGGATCATAATCAAACTTACTGTCTTATATTTAACTTATAACTGTGGGTTATTTTATAGGTCATAATCAAACTTACTGTCTTATATTTAACTTATAACTGTGGGTTATTTATTGGGTCATAATCAAACTTACTGTCTTATTTTAACTTATAACTGTGGGTTACTTATTGGATCATAATCAAACTTACTGTCTTGTATTTAACTTATAACTGTGGGTTATTTTGTAGGTCATAATCAAACTTAAATTCTTATTTTAACTTATAACTGTCGGTTAGTTATTGGGTCATAATCAAACTTACTGTCTTATATTTAACTTATAACTGTGGGTTATTTATTGGGTCATAATCAAACTTACTGTCTTATTTTTAACTTATAACATGGGTTATTTATTGGTCATAATCAAACTTACTGTCTTATATTTAACTTATAACTGTGGGTTATTTTGTAGGTCATAATCAAACTTACTGTCTTATTTTTAACTTATAACTGTGGGTTATTTTGTAGGTCATAATCAAACTTACTGTCTTATATTTAACTTATAACTGTGGGTTATTTATTGGGTCATAATCAAACTTACTGTCTTATATTTAACTTATAACTGTGGGTTATTTATTAGGTCATAATCAAACTTACTGTCTTATTTTTAACTTATAACTGTGGGTTATTTATTGGGTCATAATCAAACTTACTGTCTTATATTTAACTTATAACTGTGGGTTATTTATTGGGTCATAATCAAACTTACTGTCTTATTTTTTAACTTATAACTGTGGGTTATTTCTCTAGGTCATAATCAAACTTACTGTCTTATATTTAACTTATAACTGTGGGTTATTTATTGGGTCATAATCAAACTTACTGTCTTATATTTAACTTATAACTGTGGGTTATTTTGTAGGTCATAATCAAACTTACTGTCTTATATTTAACTTATAACTGTGGGTTATTTTCTAGGTCATAATCAAACTTACTGTCTTATTTTTAACTTATAACTGTGGGTTATTTATTGGGTCATAATCAAACTTACTGTCTTATTTTAACTTATAACTGTGGGTTATTCTCTAGGTCATAATCAAACTTACTGTCTTATATTTAACTTATAACTGTGGGTTATTTATTGGGTCATAATCAAACTTACTGTCTTATATTTAACTTATAACTGTGGGTTATTTTGTAGGTCATAATCAAACTTACTGTCTTATTTTTAACTTATAACTGTGGGTTATTTATTGGGTCATAATCAAACTTACTGTCTTATTTTTAACTTATAACTGTGGGTTATTTCCAGGTCATAATCAAACTTACTGTCTTATTTTTAACTTATAACTGTGGGTTATTTATAGGTCATAATCAAACTTACTGTCTTATTTTTAACTTATAACTGTGGGTTATTCTCTAGGTCATAATCAAACTTACTGTCTTATATTTAACTTATAACTGTGGGTTATTTATTGGGTCATAATCAAACTTACTGTCTTATATTTAACTTATAACTGTGGGTTATTTTATAGGTCATAATCAAACTTACTGTCTTATATTTAACTTATAACTGTGGGTTATTTATTGGTCATAATCAAACTTACTGTCTTATATTTAACTTATAACTGTGGGTTATTCTCTAGGTCATAATCAAACTTACTGTCTTATATTTAACTTATAACTGTGGGTTATTTTGTAGGTCATAATCAAACTTACTGTCTTATTTTTAACTTATAACTGTGGGTTATTTTTTCGGTCATAATCAAACTTACTGTCTTATATTTAACTTATAACTGTGGGTTATTTATTGGGTCATAATCAAACTTACTGTCTTATTTTAACTTATAACTGTGGGTTATTTATTGGTCATAATCAAACTTACTGTCTTATATTTAACTTATAACTGTGGGTTATTTATTGTAGGTCATAATCAAACTTACTGTCTTATATTTAACTTATAACTGTGGGTTATTTATTGGGTCATAATCAAACTTACTGTCTTATTTTTAACTTATAACTGTGGGTTATTTATTGGGTCATAATCAAACTTACTGTCTTATTTAACTTATAACTGTGGGTTATTTATTGGGTCATAATCAAACTTACTGTCTTATATTTAACTTATAACTGTGGGTTATTTTTGGGTCATAATCAAACTTACTGTCTTATATTTAACTTATAACTGTGGGTTACTTATTGGTCATAATCAAACTTACTGTCTTATATTTAACTTATAACTGTGGGTTATTTTGTAGGTCATAATCAAACTTACTGTCTTATATTTAACTTATAACTGTGGGTTATTTATTGGGTCATAATCAAACTTACTGTCTTATTTTTAACTTATAACTGTGGGTTATTTATTAGGTCATAATCAAACTTACTGTCTTATATTTAACTTATAACTGTGGGTTATTTATTGGGTCATAATCAAACTTACTGTCTTATTTTTTAACTTATAACTGTGGGTTATTTATTGGGTCATAATCAAACTTACTGTCTTATATTTAACTTATAACTGTGGGTTATTTATTGGGTCATAATCAAACTTACTGTCTTATTTTTAACTTATAACTGTGGGTTATTCTCTCGGTCATAATCAAACTTACTGTCTTATATTTAACTTATAACTGTGGGTTATTCTCTAGGTCATAATCAAACTTACTGTCTTATATTTAACTTATAACTGTGGGTTATTTTGTAGGTCATAATCAAACTTACTGTCTTATTTTAACTTATAACTGTGGGTTATTTCTAGGTCATAATCAAACTTACTGTCTTATATTTAACTTATAACTGTGGGTTATTTATTGGGTCATAATCAAACTTACTGTCTTATATTTAACTTATAACTGTGGGTTATTTATTGGGTCATAATCAAACTTACTGTCTTATATTTAACTTATAACTGTGGGTTATTTATTAGGTCATAATCAAACTTACTGTCTTATTTTTAACTTATAACTGTGGGTTATTTATTGGGTCATAATCAAACTTACTGTCTTATATTTAACTTATAACTGTGGGTTATTTTGTAGGTCATAATCAAACTTACTGTCTTATTTTTAACTTATAACTGTGGGTTATTCTTGGGTCATAATCAAACTTACTGTCTTATATTTAACTTATAACTGTGGGTTATTTATTGGGTCATAATCAAACTTACTGTCTTATTTTTAACTTATAACTGTGGGTTATTTCTCGGTCATAATCAAACTTACTGTCTTATATTTAACTTATAACTGTGGGTTATTTATTGGGTCATAATCAAACTTACTGTCTTATATTTAACTTATAACTGTGGGTTATTTTCTAGGTCATAATCAAACTTACTGTCTTATATTTAACTTATAACTGTGGGTTATTTATTGGGTCATAATCAAACTTACTGTCTTATATTTAACTTATAACTGTGGGTTATTTATTGGGTCATAATCAAACTTACTGTCTTATATTTTAACTTATAACTGTGGGTTATTTTGTAGGTCATAATCAAACTTACTGTCTTATTTTTAACTTATAACTGTGGGTTATTTATTGGGTCATAATCAAACTTACTGTCTTATATTTAACTTATAACTGTGGGTTATTTTGTAGGTCATAATCAAACTTACTGTCTTATATTTAACTTATAACTGTGGGTTATTTATTGGGTCATAATCAAACTTACTGTCTTATATTTAACTTATAACTGTGGGTTATTTATTAGGTCATAATCAAACTTACTGTCTTATATTTAACTTATAACTGTGGGTTATTTTGTAGGTCATAATCAAACTTACTGTCTTATATTTAACTTATAACTGTGGGTTATTTATTGGGTCATAATCAAACTTACTGTCTTATTTTTAACTTATAACTGTTGGTTATTCTCTAGGTCATAATCAAACTTACTGTCTTATATTTAACTTATAACTGTGGGTTATTTTGTAGGTCATAATCAAACTTACTGTCTTATTTTTAACTTATAACTGTGGGTTATTTCTAGGTCATAATCAAACTTACTGTCTTATATTTAACTTATAACTGTGGGTTATTTATTGGATCATAATCAAACTTACTGTCTTATATTTAACTTATAACTGTGGGTTATTTATTGGGTCATAATCAAACTTACTGTCTTATATTTAACTTATAACTGTGGGTTATTTATGGGTCATAATCAAACTTACTGTCTTATTTTTAACTTATAACTGTGGGTTATTTATTGGATCATAATCAAACTTACTGTCTTATATTTAACTTATAACTGTGGGTTATTTTGTAGGTCATAATCAAACTTACTGTCTTATATTTAACTTATAACTGTGGGTTATTTTGTAGGTCATAATCAAACTTACTGTCTTATATTTAACTTATAACTGTGGGTTATTTGTTGGGTCATAATCAAACTTACTGTCTTATATTTAACTTATAACTGTGGGTTATTTATTAGGTCATAATCAAACTTACTGTCTTATTTTTAACTTATAACTGTGGGTTATTTATTGGGTCATAATCAAACTTACTGTCTTATATTTAACTTATAACTGTGGGTTTTCTCTAGGTCATAATCAAACTTACTGTCTTATTTTAACTTATAACTGTGGGTTATTTTTTGGTCATAATCAAACTTACTGTCTTATATTTAACTTATAACTGTGGGTTATTTTGTAGGTCATAATCAAACTTACTGTCTTATATTTAACTTATAACTGTGGGTTATTTATTGGGTCATAATCAAACTTACTGTCTTATATTTAACTTATAACTGTGGGTTATTTTGTAGGTCATAATCAAACTTACCGTCTTGTATTTAATTTATATTTGTGGGTTATTTATTGGGTCATAATCAAACTTACTGTCTTATATTTAACTTATAACTGTGGGTTATTTATTGGGTCATAATCAAACTTACTGTCTTATTTTTAACTTATAACTGTGGGTTATTTTGTAGGTCATAATCAAACTTACTGTCTTATTTTTAACTTATAACTGTGGGTTATTCTTTCGGTCATAATCAAACTTACTGTCTTATTTTTAACTTATAACTGTGGGTTATTTTTTGGATCATAATCAAACTTACTGTCTTATTTTTAACTTATAACTGTGGGTTATTTATTGGGTCATAATCAAACTTACTGTCTTATTTTTAACTTATAACTGTGGGTTATTCTCTCGGTCATAATCAAACTTACTGTCTTATATTTAACTTATAACTGTGGGTTATTTTATTGGGTCATAATCAAACTTACTGTCTTATTTTTAACTTATAACTGTGGGTTATTTATTGGGTCATAATCAAACTTACTGTCTTATTTTTAACTTATAACTGTGGGTTATTCTCCAGGTCATAATCAAACTTACTGTCTTATATTTAACTTATAACTGTGGGTTATTTTGTAGGTCATAATCAAACTTACTGTCTTGTATTTAACTTATAACTGTGGGTTATTTATTGGGTCATAATCAAACTTACTGTCTTATTTTTAACTTATAACTGTGGGTTATTCTCTAGGTCATAATCAAACTTACTGTCTTATATTTAACTTATAACTGTGGGTTAGTTATTGGGTCATAATCAAACTTACTGTTTTATATTTAACTTATAACTGTGGGTTATTTTGTAGGTCATAATCAAACTTACTGTCTTATTTTTAACTTATAACTGTGGGTTATTCTCTTGGTCATAATCAAACTTACTGTCTTATATTTAACTTATAACTGTGGGTTATTTATTGGGTCATAATCAAACTTACTGTCTTATATTTAACTTATAACTGTGGGTTATTCTCCAGGTCATAATCAAACTTACTGTCTTATATTTAACTTATAACTGTGGGTTATTTTGTAGGTCATAATCAAACTTACTGTCTTATATTTAACTTATAACTGTGGGTTATTTATTGGGTCATAATCAAACTTACTGTCTTATTTTTAACTTATAACTGTGGGTTATTCTCTCGGTCATAATCAAACTTACTGTCTTGTATTAAATTTATAACTGTGGGTTATTTATTGGGTCATAATCAAACTTACTGTTTTATATTTAACTTATAACTGTGGGTTATTTTGTAGGTCATAATCAAACTTACTGTCTTATTTTTAACTTATAACTGTGGGTTACTTATTGGGTCATAATCAAACTTACTGTCTTATATTTAACTTATAACTGTGGGTTATTTTGTAGGTCATAATCAAACTTACTGTCTTATATTTAACTTATAACTGTGGGTTATTTATGGGTCATAATCAAACTTACTGTCTTATTTTTAACATATAATCATGGGTTACTTATTGGATCATAATCAAACTTACTGTCTTATATTTAACTTATAACTGTGGGTTATTTTGTAGGTCATAATCAAACTTACTGTCTTATTTTTAACTTATAACTGTGGTTTATTTATTGGGTCATAATCAAACTTACTGTCTTATATTTAACTTATAACTGTGGGTTATTTATT
This sequence comes from Tachypleus tridentatus, assembly GCF_004210375.1. NCBI lineage: Eukaryota > Metazoa > Arthropoda > Merostomata > Xiphosura > Limulidae > Tachypleus > Tachypleus tridentatus. The sequence goes on along the minus strand of NC_134834.1, from coordinate 124,981,629 downwards.
AGGTCATAATCAAACTTACTGTCTTATATTTAACTTATAACTGTGGGTTATTTATTGGGTCATAATCAAACTTACTGTCTTATTTTTAACTTATAACTGTGGGTTATTGCTAGGTCATAATCAAACTTACTGTCTTATTTTAACTTATAACTGTGGGTTATTTATTGGTCATAATCAAACTTACTGTCTTATATTTAACTTATAAACTGTGGGTTATTCTCTAGGTCATAATCAAACTTACTGTCTTATTTTTAACTTATAACTGTGGGTTATTATCTCGGTCATAATCAAACTTACTGTCTTGTATTTAATTTATAACTGTGGGTTATTTTCTGGGTCATAATCAAACTTACTGTCTTATATTTAACTTATAACTGTGGGTTATTTATTGGTTCATAATCAAACTTACTGTCTTATTTTAACTTATAACTGTGGGTTATTTCTCGGTCATAATCAAACTTACTGTCTTATTTTTAACTTATAACTGTGGGTTATTTTTCGGTCATAATCAAACTTACTGTCTTATTTTTAACTTATAACTGTGGGTTATTTATTGGGTCATAATCAAACTTACTGTCTTATATTTAACTTATAACTGTGGGTTTTTCTAGGTCATAATCAAACTTACTGTCTTATTTTTAACTTATAACTGTGGGTTACTTATTGGTCATAATCAAACTTACTGTCTTATATTTAACTTATAACTGTGGGTTATTTTGTAGGTCATAATCAAACTTACTGTCTTATTTTTAACTTATAACTGTGGGTTATTTATTGGGTCATAATCAAACTTACTGTCTTATTTTTAACTTATAACTGTGGGTTATTTATTAGGTCATAATCAAACTTACTGTCTTATATTTAACTTATAACTGTGGGTTATTTTGTAGGTCATAATCAAACTTACTGTCTTATATTTAACTTATAACTGTGGATTATTTTGTAGGTCATAATCAAACTTACTGTCTTGTATTTAACTTATAACTGTGGGTTATTTATTGGGTCATAATCAAACTTACTGTCTTGTATTTAACTTATAACTGTGGGTTATTTATTGGATCATAATGAAACTTACTGTCTTATTTTAACTTATAACTGTGGGTTATTCTCTCGGTCATAATCAAACTTACTGTCTTGTATTTAACTTATAACTGTGGGTTATTTATTGGATCATAATCAAACTTACTGTCTTATATTTAACTTATAACTGTGGGTTATTCTCTAGGTCATAATCAAACTTACTGTCTTATATTTAACTTATAACTGTGGGTTATTTTGTAGGTCATAATGAAACTTACTGTCTTATTTTTAATTTATAACTATGGGTTATTCTTTCGGTCATAATCAAACTTACTGTCTTATATTTAACTTATAACTGTGGGTTATTTATTGGGTCATAATCAAACTTACTGTCTTATATTTAACTTATAACTGTGGGTTATTTATAGGATCATAATCAAACTTACTGTCTTATTTTTAACTTATAACTGTGGGTTATTCTCTTGGTCATAATCAAACTTACTGTCTTATATTTAGCTTATAACTCTGGGTTATTTTGTAGGTCATAATGAAACTTACTGTCTTATTTTTAACTTATTACTGTGAGGTATTCTCTCGGTCATAATCAAACTTACTGTCTTATAATTAACTTATAACTGTGGGTTATTTCTAGGTCATAATCAAACTTACTGTCTTTATTTAACTTATAACTGTGGGTTATTTATTGGGTCATAATCAAACTTACTGTCTTATTTTTAACTTATAACTGTGGGTTATTTATTGGGTCATAATAAAACATACTGTCTTTTATTTAATCAATAACTGTGGGTTATTTTGTAGGTCATAATAAAACTTACTGTCTTTTATTTAATCTATAACTGTGGGTTATTTTGTAGGTCATAATCAAACTTACTGTCTTATTTTTAACTTATAACTGTGGGTTATTTATTGGGTCATAATCAAACTTACTGTCTTATATTTAACTTATAACTGTGGGTTATTTTCTAGGTCATAATCAAACTTACTGTCTTATTTTTAACTTATAACTGTGGGTTATTTATTGGATCATAATCAAACTTACTGTCTTATATTTAACTTATAACTGTGGGTTATTTTGTAGGTCATAATCAAACTTACTGTCTTATATTTAACTTATAACTGTGGGTTATTTATTGGGTCATAATCAAACTTACTGTCTTATATTTAACTTATAACTGTGGGTTATTTTGTAGGTCATAATCAAACTTACTGTCTTATATTTAACTTATAACTGTGGGTTATTTATTGGATCATAATCAAACTTACTGTCTTGTATTTAACTTATAACTGTGGGTTATTTATTGGGTCATAATCAAACTTACTGTCTTATTTTTAACTTATAACTGTTGGTTATTTTGTAGGTCATAATCAAACTTACTGTCTTATTTTTAACTTATAACTGTGGGTTATTCTTTCGGTCATAATCAAACTTACTGTCTTATTTTTAACATATAACTGTGGGTTATTTTTTGGATCATAATCAAACTTACTGTCTTATTTTTAACTTATAACTGTGGGTTATTTATTGGGTCATAATCAAACTTACTGTCTTATTTTTAACTTATTATGAATTATTCTCTCGGTCATAATCAAACTTACTGTCTTATATTTAACTTATAACTGTGGGTTTTTTATTGGGTCATAATCAAACTTACTGTCTTATTTTTAACTTATAACTGTGGGTTATTTATTGGGTCATAATCAAACTTACTGTCTTATATTTAACTTATAACTGTGGGTTATTCTCAGGTCATAATCAAACTTACTGTCTTATAATTAACTTATAACTGTGGGTTATTTTGTAGGTCATAATCAAACTTACTGTCTTGTATTTAACTTATAACTGTGGGTTATTTATTGGGTCATAATCAAACTTACTGTCTTATTTTTAACTTATAACTGTGGGTTATTCTCTCGGTCATAATCAAACTTACTGTCTTGTATTTAACTTATAACTGTGGGTTATTTATTGGGTCATAATCAAACTTACTGTTTTATATTTAACTTATAACTGTGGGTTATTTTGTAGGTCATAATCAAACTTACTGTCTTATTTTAACTTATAACTGTGGGTTATTCTCTTGGTCATAATCAAACTTACTGTCTTATATTTAACTTATAACTGTGGGTTATTTATTGGGTCATAATCAAACTTACTGTCTTATTTTAACTTATAACTGTGGGTTATTTATCAGGTCATAATCAAACTTACTGTCTTATAATTAACTTATAACTGTGGGTTATTTTGTAGGTCATAATCAAACTTACTGTCTTGTATTTAACTTATAACTGTGGGTTATTTATTGGGTCATAATCAAACTTACTGTCTTATTTTAAACTTATAACTGTGAGTTATTCTCTCGGTCATAATCAAACTTACTGTCTTGTATTTAACTTATAACTGTGGGTTATTTATTGGGTCATAATCAAACTTACTGTTTTATATTTAACTTATAACTGTGGGTTATTTTGTAGGTCATAATCAAACTTACTGTCTTATTTTAAACTTATAACTGTGGGTTATTTATTGGATCATAATCAAACTTACTGTCTTATATTTAACTTATAACTGTGGGTTATTTTGTAGGTCATAATCAAACTTACTGTCTTATATTTAACTTATAACTGTGGGTTATTTATGGGTCATAATCAAACTTACTGTCTTATTTTTAACATATAATCAAGGGTTACTTATTGGATCATAATCAAACTTACTGTCTTATAATTAACTTATAACTGTGGGTTATTTTGTAGGTCATAATCAAACTTAAATTCTTATTTTTAACTTATATCTGTGGTTTAATTATTGGGTCATAATCAAACTTACTGTCTTATATTTAACTTATAACTGTGGGTTATTTATTGGGTCATAATCAAACTTACTGTCTTATATTTAACTTATAACTGTGGGTTATTTATTGGGTCATAATCAAACTTACTGTTTTATTTTTAACTTATAACTGTGGGTTATTTTGTAGTTCATAATCAAACTTAATGTCTTGGTTTTAACTTATAACTGTGGGTTATTTATTGGTCATAATCAAACTTACTGTCTTATATTTAACTTATAACTGTGGGTTATTCTCTAGGTCATAATCAAACTTACTGTCTTATTTTTAACTTATAACTGTGGGTTATTTCTCGGTCATAATCAAACTTACTGTCTTATATTTAATTTATAACTGTGGGTTATTTTTAGGTCATAATCAAACTTACTGTCTTATATTTAACTTATAACTGTGGGTTATTTATTGGGTCATAATCAAACTTACTGTCTTATTTTTAACTTATAACTGTGGGTTATTCTCTCGGTCATAATCAAACTTACTGTCTTATTTTAACTTATAACTGTGGGTTATTCTTTAGGTCATAATCAAACTTACTGTCTTATTTTTAACTTATAACTGTGGGTTATTTATTGGGTCATAATCAAACTTACTGTCTTATATTTAACTTATAACTGTGGGTTATTTTCTAGGTCATAATCAAACTTACTGTCTTATTTTTAACTTATAACTATGGGTTACTTATTGGATCATAATCAAACTTACTGTCTTATATTTAACTTATAACTGTGGGTTATTTGTAGGTCATAATCAAACTTACTGTCTTATTTTTAACTTATAACTGTGGGTTATTTATTGGATCATAATCAAACTTACTGTCTTATTTTTAACATATAACTGTGGGTTATTTATTGGGTCATAATCAAACTTACTGTCTTATATTTAACTTATAACTGTGGGTTATTTTGTAGGTCATAATCAAACTTACTGTGTTATATTTAACTTATAACTGTGGGTTATTTTGTAGGTCATAATCAAACGTACTGTCTTGTATTTAACTTATAACTGTGGGTTATTTATTGGATCATAATCAAACTTACTGTCTTGTATTTAACTTATAACTGTGGGTTATTTATTGGGTCATAATCAAACTTACTGTCTTATTTTTAACTTATAACTGTGAATTATTCTCTCGGTCATAATCAAACTTACTGTATTGTAACTTCTTATCTTTAACTTATAACTGTGGGTTATTTATTGGATCATAATCAAACTTACTGTCTTATATTTAACTTATAACTGTGGGTTATTCTCTAGGTCATAATCAAACTTACTGTCTTATTTTTAACTTATAACTGTGGGTTATTTTGTGGTCATAATCAAACTTACTGTCTTATTTTTAACTTATAACTGTGGGTTATTCTTTCGGTCATAATCAAACTTACTGTCTTATGTTTAACTTATAACTGTGGGTTATTTATTGGGTCATAATCAAACTTACTGTCTTGTATTTAAATTATAACTGTGGGTTACTTATAGGATCATAATCAAACTTACTGTCTTATTTTAACTTATAACTGTGGGTTATTCTCTTGGTCATAATCAAACTTACTGTCTTATATTTAACTTATAACTGTGGGTTATTTTGTAGGTCATAATCAAACTTACTGTCTTATTTTTAACTTATAACTGTGGGTTATTCTCTGGGTCATAATCAAACTTACTGTCTTATATTTAACTTATAACTGTGGGTTATTTCTAGGTCATAATCAAACTTACTGTCTTGTATTAAACTTATAACTGTGGGTTATTTATTGGGTCATACTCAAACTTACTGTCTTATTTTTAACTTATAACTGTGGGTTATTTATTGGGTCATAATCAAACTTACTGTCTTATATTTAACTTATAACTGTGGGTTATTTTGTAAGTCATAATCAAACTTACTGTCTTATATTTAACTTATAACTGTGGGTTATTTTGTAGGTCATAATCAAACTTACTGTCTTGTTTTTAACTTATAACTGTGGGTTACTTATTGGACCATAATGAAACTTACTGTCTTATATTTAACTTATAACTGTGGGTTATTTTCTAGGTCATAATCAAACTTACTGTCTTATTTTTAACTTATAACTGTGGGTTATTTTTTGGGTCATAATCAAACTTACTGTTTTATATTTAGCTTATAACTCTGGGTTATTTTGTAGGTCATAATGAAACTTACTGTCTTATATTTAACTTATAACTGTGGGTTATTTATTGGGTCATAATCAAACTTACTGTCTTATATTTAGCTTATAACTGTGGGTTATTTTTAGGTCATAATGAAACTTACTGTCTTATATTTAACTTATAACTGTGGGTTATTTATTGGGTCATAATCAAACTTACTGTCTTGTATTTAACTTATAACTGTGGGTTATTTATTGGGTCATAATCAAACTTACTGTCTTATTTTTAACTTATTACTGTGAGGTATTCTCTCGGTCATAATCAAACTTACTGTTTTGTATTTAACTTATAACTGTGGGTTAATCTCTAGGTCATAATCAAACGTACTGTCTTGTATTTAATTTATAACTCTGGGTTATTTTCTAGGTCATAATCAAACTTACTGTCTTATATTTAACTTATAACTGTGGGTTATTTATTGGATCATAATCAAACTTACTGTCTTATATTTAACTTATAACTGTGGGTTACTTATTGGGTCATAATCAAACTTACTGTCTTATTTTTAACTTATAACTGTGGGTTATTTTGTAGGTCATAATCAAACTTACTGTCTTATTTTTAACTTATAACTGTGGGTTATTCTTTCGGTCATAATCAAACTTACTGTCTTATTTTTAACTTATAACTGTGGGTTATTTTTGGGTCATAATCAAACTTACTGTCTTATTTTTAACTTATAACTGTGGGTTATTTATTGGGTCATAATCAAACTTACTGTCTTATTTTTAACTTATAACTGTGGGTTATTTCTCGGTCATAATCAAACTTACTGTCTTATATTTAACTTATAACTGTGGGTTTTTTATTGGGTCATAATCAAACTTACTGTCTTATTTTTAACTTATAACTGTGGGTTATTTATTGGGTCATAATCAAACTTACTGTCTTATATTTAACTTATAACTGTGGGTTATTCTCCAGGTCATAATCAAACTTACTGTCTTATATTTAACTTATAACTGTGGGTTATTTTGTAGGTCATAATCAAACTTACTGTCTTATATTTAACTTATAACTGTGGGTTATTTATTGGGTCATAATCAAACTTACTGTCTTGATTTTAAACTTATAACTGTGGGTTATTCTCTCGGTCATAATCAAACTTACTGTCTTATATTTAACTTATAACTGTGGGTTATTTATTGGGTCATAATCAAACTTACTGTCTTATATTTAACTTATAACTGTGGGTTATTTTGTAGGTCATAATCAAACTTACTGTCTTATTTTAACTTATAACTGTGGGTTATTTATTGGTCATAATCAAACTTACTGTCTTATATTTAACTTATAACTGTGGGTTATTTATTGGGTCATAATCAAACTTACTGTCTTATTTTTAACTTATAACTGTGGGTTATTCTCCAGGTCATAATCAAACTTACTGTCTTATAATTAACTTATAACTGTGGGTTATTTTGTAGGTTATAATCAAACTTACTATCTTATATTTAACATATAACTGTGGGTTATTTATTGGGTCATAATCAAACTTACTGTCTTATTTTTAACTTATAAATGTGGGTTATTCTCTCGGTCATAATCAAACTTACTGTCTTGTATTTAACTTATATCTGTGGGTTATTTATTGGGTCATAATCAAACTTACTGTCTTATATTTAACTTATAACTGTGGGTTATTTTGTAGGTCATAATCAAACTTACTGTCTTGTATTTAACTTATAACTGTGGGTTATTTATTGGGTCATAATCAAACTTACTGTCTTATTTTTAACTTATAACTGTGGGTTATTCTCTAGGTCATAATCAAACTTACTGTTTTATATTTAACTTATAACTGTGGGTTATTTTGTAGGTCATAATCAAACTTACTGTCTTATTTTAAACTTATAACTGTGGGTTATTTCTAGGTCATAATCAAACTTACTGTCTTATATTTAACTTATAACTAAGGGTTACTTATTGGATCATAATCAAACTTACTGTCTTATAATTAACTTATAACTGTGGTTTATTTATTGGGTCATAATCAAACTTACTGTCTTATATTTAACTTATAACTGTGGGTTATTTATGGGTCATAATCAAACTTACTGTCTTATTTAAAACATATAATCATGGGTTACTTATTGGATCATAATCAAACTTACTGTCTTATATTTAACTTATAACTGTGGGTTATTTTGTAGGTCATAATCAAACTTACTGTCTTATATTTAACTTATAACTGTAGGTTATTTTGTAGGTCATAATCAAACTTACTGTCTTATATTTAACATATAACTGTGGGTTATTTTTTGGGTCATAATCAAACTTACTGTCTTTAATGTAACTTATAACTGTGGGTTATTTATTAGTCTATAATCAAACTTACTCTCTTATTTTTAACTTATAACTGTGGGTTATTTATTGTTTCATAATCAAACTTACTATCTTATATTTAACTTATAACTGTGGGTTATTTATTGGGTCATAATCAAACTTACTGTGTTATATTTAACTTATAACTGTGGGTTATTTTTTAGGTCATAATCAAACTTACTGTCTTATATTTAACTTATAACTGTGGGTTATTTATTGGGTCATAATCAAACTTACTGTCTTTTATTTAATCTATAACTGTGGGTTATTTTGTAGGTCATAATCAAACTTACTGTCTTGTATTTAACTTATAACTGTGGGTTATTTATTGGGTCATAATCAAACTTACTGTCTTATATTTAACTTATAACTGTGGGTTATTTATTGGGTCATAATCAAACTTACTGTCTTATATTTAACTTATAACTGTGGGTTATTTTGTAGGTCATAATCAAACTTACTGTCTTTGTATTTAACTTATAACTGTGGGTTTTTTATTGGGTCATAATCAAACTTACTGTCTTATTTTTAACTTATAACTGTGTGGGTTATTCTCTGTGGTCATAATCAAACTTACTGTCTTATATTTTAACTGTGGGTTATTCTCTAGGTCATAATCAAACTTACTGTCTTATATTTAACTTATAACTGTGGGTTATTTTGTAGGTCATAATCAAACTTACTGTCTTATATTTAACTTATAACTGTGGGTTATTTATTGGGTCATAATCAAACTTACTGTCTTATATTTAACTTATAACTGTGGGTTATTTTGTAGATCATAATCAAACTTACTGTCTTATTTTACTTATAACTGTGGGTTATTGTCTAGATCATAATCAAACTTACTGTCTTATTTTTAACTTATAACTGTGGGTTATTTATTGGGTCATAATCAAACTTACTGTCTTATTTTTAACTTATAACTGTGGGTTATTCTCTAGGTCATAATCAAACTTACTGTCTTATATTTAACTTATAACTGTGGGTTATTTATTGGGTCATAATCAAACTTACTGTCTTATATTTAACTTATAACTGTGGGTTATTTTGTAGGTCATAATCAAACTTACTGTCTTATTTTTAACTTATAACTGTGGGTTATTTATTGGGTCATAATCAAACTTACTGTCTTATTTTTAACTTATAACTGTGGGTTATTTTGTAGGTCATAATCAAACTTACTGTCTTATTTTTAACTTATAACTGTGGGTTACTGTCATAATCAAACTTACTGTCTTATATTTAACTTATAACTGTGGGTTATTTATTGGGTCATAATCAAACTTACTGTCTTATATTTAACTTATAACTGTGGGTTATTTATTGGGTCATAATCAAACTTACTGTCTTATTTTTAACTTATAACTGTGGGTTATTTATTGGGTCATAATCAAACTTACTGTCTTATTTTTAACTTATAACTGTGGGTTATTTTCTCGGTCATAATCAAACTTACTGTCTTATATTTAACTTATAACTGTGGGTTATTTATAGGTCATAATCAAACTTACTGTCTTATATTTAACTTATAACTGTGGGTTATTCTCTAGGTCATAATCAAACTTACTGTCTTGTATTTAACTTATAACTGTGGGTTATTTATTGGGTCATAATCAAACTTACTGTCTTATTTTTAACTTATAACTGTGGGTTATTCTCTCGGTCATAATCAAACTTACTGTCTTATATTTAACTTATAACTGTGGGTTATTTTCTAGGTCATAATCAAACTTACTGTCTTATATTTAACTTATAACTGTGGGTTATTCTGTATGTCATAACGAAAATTACTGTTTTACTTTTAACTCAGAACTGTGGATTATTCTCCAGGTCATGATCAAATTTAATGTCTTATATTTAACTTATAACTGTGGGTTATTTATTGGGTCATAATCAAACTTACTGTCTTATATTTAACTTATAACTGTGGGTTATTTTATAGGTCATAATCAAACTTACTGTCTTATATTTAACTTATAACTGTGGGTTATTTATTGGGTCATAATCAAACTTACTGTCTTATTTTTAACTTATAACTGTGGGTTATTCTCTCGGTCATAATCAAACTTACTGTCTTATATTTAACTTATAACTGTGGGTTATTTATTGGGTCATAATCAAACTTACTGTCTTATTTTTAACTTATAACTGTGGGTTCTACTCCATGTCATAATCAAACTTGCTGTATTATATTTAACTTATAACTGTGGGTTATTTATTGGGTCATAATCAAACTTACTATCTTATATTTAACTTATAACTGTGGGTTATTTTCTAGGTCATAATCAAACTTACTGTCTTATTTTTAACTTATAACTGTGGGTTATTTATTGGGTCATAATCAAACTTACTGTCTTATTTTTAACTTATAACTGTGGGTTATTCTCTCGGTCATAATCAAACTTACTGTCTTATATTTAACTTATAACTGTGGGTTATTTATTGGGTCATAATCAAACTTACTGTCTTATATTTAACTTATAACTGTGGGTTATTCTCTAGGTCATAATCAAACTTACTGTCTTATATTTAACTTATAACTGTGGGTTATTTTGTAGGTCATAATCAAACTTACTGTCTTGTATTTAACTTATAACTGTGGGTTATTTATTGGGTCATAATCAAACTTACTGTCTTATTTTTAACTTATAACTGTGAGTTATTCTGTCGGTCATAATCAAACTTACTGTCTTATATTTAACTTATAACTGTGGGTTATTCTCTAGGTCATAATCAAACTTACTGTCTTATATTTAACTTATAACTGTGGGTTATTTTGTAGGTCATAATCAAACTTACTGTCTTATATTTAACTTATAACTGTGGGTTATTCTCTAGGTCATAATCAAACTTACTGTCTTATATTTAACTTATAACTGTGGGTTATTTATTGGGTCATAATCAAACTTACTGTCTTATTTTTAACATATAATTAAGGGTTACTTATTGGATCATAATCAAACTTACTGTCTTATAATTAACTTATAACTGTGGGTTATTTTGTAGGTCATAATCAAACTTACTGTCTTATATTTAACTTATAACTGTGGGTTATTTATTGGGTCATAATCAAACTTACTGTCTTATTTTAACTTATAACTGTGGGTTACTTATTGGATCATAATCAAACTTACTGTCTTATATTTAACTTATAACTGTGGGTTATTTTGTAGGTCATAATCAAACTTACTGTCTTACTTTTAACTTATTGCTGTGGTTTATTTATTGGGTCATAATCAAACTTACTGTGTTATATTTAACTTATAACTGTGGGTTATTTATGGGTCATAATCAAACTTACTGTCTTATTTTTAACTTATATGTGGGTTACTTATTGAATCATAATCAAACTTACTGTCTTTTATTTAATCTATAACTGTGGGTTATTTTGTAGGTCATAATCAAACTTACTGTCTTATATTTAACTTATAACTGTGGGTTATTTTGTAGGTCATAATCAAACTTACTGTCTTATATTTAACTTATAACTGTGGGTTATTTATTGGGTCATAATAAAACTTACTGTCTTATATTTAACTTATAACTGTGGGTTATTTATTAGGTCATAATCAAACTTACTGTCTTATTTTTAACTTATAACTGTGGGTTATTTATTGGGTCATAATCAAACTTACTGTCTTATATTTAACTTATAACTGTGGGTTATTTATTGGGTCATAATCAAACTTACTGTCTTATTTTTAACTTATAACTGTGGGTTATTTTCTAGGTCATAATCAAACTTACTGTCTTATATTTAACTTATAACTGTGGGTTATTTATTAGGTCATAATCAAACTTACTGTCTTATATTTAACTTATAACTGTGGGTTATTTTGTAGGTCATAATCAAACTTACTGTCTTATTTTAACTTATAACTGTGGGTTATTTTTCTAGGTCATAATCAAACTTACTGTCTTATTTTTAACTTATAACTGTGGGTTATTTATTGGGTCATAATCAAACTTACTGTCTTATTTTTAACTTATAACTATGGGTTCTTTTCTAGGTCATAATCAAACTTGCTGTCTTATATTTAACTTATATCTGTGGGTTATTTATTGGGTCATAATCAAACTTACTGTCTTATATTTAACTTATAACTGTGGGTTATTTTGTAGGTCATAATCAAACTTACTGTCTTATTTTTAACTTATAACTGTGGGTTATTTATTGGGTCATAATCAAACTTACTGTCTTATTTTTAACTTATAACTGTGGGTTTCTCTCTAGGTCATAATCAAACTTACTGTCTTATTTTTAACTTATAACTGTGGGTTATTTTGGGTCATAATCAAACTTACTGTCTTATTTTTAACTTATAACTGTGGGTTATTCTCTAGGTCATAATCAAACTTACTGTCTTATATTTAACTTATAACTGTGGGTTATTTATTGGGTCATAATCAAACTTACTGTCTTATATTTAACTTATAACTGTGGGTTATTTTATAGGTCATAATCAAACTTACTGTCTTGTATTAAATTTATAACTGTGGGTTATTTATTGGGTCATAATCAAACTTACTGTCTTATATTTAACTTATAACTGTGGGTTATTCTCTAGGTCATAACCAAACTTACTGTTTTATATTTAGCTTATAACTGTGGGTTATTTTGTAGGTCATAATCAAACTTACTGTCTTATATTTAACATATAACTGTGGGTTATTCTCTAGGTCATAATCAAACTTACTGTCTTATATTTAACTTATAACTGTGGGTTATTTATTGGGTCATAATCAAACTTACTGTCTTATTTTTAACTTATAACTGTGGGTTACTTATTGGATCATAATCAAACTTACTGTCTTATATTTAACTTATAACTGTGGGTTATTTTGTAGGTCATAATCAAACTTACTGTCTTATATTTAACTTATAACTGTGGGTTATTTATTGGGTCATAATCAAACTTACTGTCTTATTTTTAACTTATAACTGTGGGTTATTCTCTCGGTCATAATCAAACTTACTGTCTTATAATTAACTTATAACTGTGGGTTATTGATTGGGTCGTAATTAAATTTACTGTCTTGTATTTAACTTATAGCTGTGGGTTATTGATTGGGTCGTAATTAAATTTACTGTCTTGTATTTAACTTATAACTGTGGGTTATTTATTGGTCATAATCAAACTTACTGTCTTATATTTAACTTATAACTGTGGGTTATTTTGTAGGTCATAATCAAACTTACTGTCTTTTATTTAACTTATAACTGTGGGTTATTTATTGGGTCATAATCAAACTTACTGTCTTATTTTTAACTTATAACTGTGGGTTATTTATTAGGTCATAATCAAACTTACTGTCTTATATTTAACTTATAACTGTGGGTTATTTATTGGGTCATAATCAAACTTACTGTCTTATTTTTAACTTATATCTGTGGTTTAATTATTGGGTCATAATCAAACTTACTGTCTTATATTTAACTTATAACTGTGGGTTATTTATTGGGTCATAATCAAACTTACTGTCTTATTTTTAACTTATAACTGTGGGTTATTTATTGGTCATAATCAAACTTACTGTCTTATATTTAACTTATAACTGTGGGTTATTCTCTAGGTCATAATCAAACTTACTGTTTTATATTTAACTTATAACTGTAGGTCATAATCAAACTTACTGTCTTATTTTAAACTTATAACTGTGGGTTATTCTCTAGGTCATAATCAAACTTACTGTCTTATATTTAACTTATAACTGTGGGTTACTTATTGGGTCATAATCAAACTTACTGTCTTATATTTAACTTATAACTGTGGGTTATTTATTGGGTCATAATCAAACTTACTGTCTTATATTTAACTTATAACTGTGGGTTATTTATGGGTCATAATCAAACTTACTGTCTTATTTTAACTTATAACTGTGGGTTACTTATTGGATCATAATCAAACTTACTGTCTTATATTTAACTTATAACTGTGGGTTATTTTGTAGGTCATAATCAAACTTACTGTCTTATTTTTAACTTATAACTGTGGGTTATTCTCTAGGTCATAATCAAACTTACTGTCTTATATTTAACTTATAACTGTGGGTTATTTATTGGGTCATAATCAAACTTACTGTCTTATTTTTAACTTATAACTATGGGTTCTTCTCTAGGTCATAATCAAACTTGCTGTATTATATTTAACTTATAACTGTGGGTTAATTATTGGGTCATAATCAAACTTACTGTCTTATATTTAACTTATAACTGTGGGTTATTCTCTAGGTCATAATCAAACTTACTGTCTTATATTTAACTTATAACTGTGGGTTATTTATTGGGTCATAATCAAACTTACTGTCTTATATTTAACTTATAACTGTGGGTTATTTATTGGGTCATAATCAAACTTACTGTCTTATTTTTAACTTATAACTGTGGGTTATTTAGTAGGTCATAATAAAACTTAAAGTCTTTTTTTTAACTTATAATTGTGGGTTATTTATTGGGTCATAATCAAACTTACTGTCTTATTTTTAACTTATAACTGTGGGTTATTTTGTAGGTCATAATCAAACTTACTGTCTTATATTTAACTTATAACTGTGGGTTATTTATTGGGTCATAATCAAACTTACTGTCTTATATTTAACTTATAACTGTGGGTTATTCTGTAGGTCATAATCAAACTTACTGTCTTATATTTAGCTTATAACTGTGGATTATTATGTAGGTCATAATCAAACTTACTGTCTTGTATTTAACTTATAACTTTGTGTTATTTGTTGGGTCATAATCAAACTTACTGTCTTATTTTTAACTTATAACTGTGGGTTATTCTCTCGGTCATAATCAAACTTACTGTCTTATAATTAACTTATAACTGTGGGTTATTTTGTAGGTCATAATGAAACTTACTGTCTTATTTTAACTTATAACTGTGGGTTATTCTCTAGGTCATAATCAAACTTACTGTCTTATATTTAACTTATAACTGTGGGTTACTTATTGGATCATAATCAAACTTACTGTCTTATATTTAACTTATAACTGTGGGTTATTTATTGGGTCATAATCAAACTTACTGTCTTATATTTAACTTATAACTGTGGGTTATTTATGGGTCATAATCAAACTTACTGTCTTTATTTAAAACTTATAACATGGGTTACTTATTGGATCATAAGCAAACTTACTGTCTTATAATTAACTTATAACTGTGGGTTATTTTGTAGGTCATAATCAAACTTACTGTCTTATATTTAACTTATAACTGTGGGTTATTTTGTAGGTCATAATCAAACTTACTGTCTTATATTTAACTTATAACTGTGGGTTATTTATTGGGTCATAATCAAACTTACTGTCTTATATTTAACTTATAACTGTGGGTTATTTATTAGGTCATAATCAAACTTACTGTCTTACTTTTAACTTATAGCTGTGGTTTATTGAATGGGTCGTAATTAAATTTACTGTCTTGTATTTAACTTATAACTGTGGGTTATTTATTGGGTCATAATCAAACTTACTGTCTTATTTTTAACTTATAACTATGGGTTCTTTTCTAGGTCATAATCAAACTTACTGTCTTATATTTAACTTATAACTGTGGGTTATTTATTGGGTCATAATCAAACTTACTGTCTTATATTTAACTTATAACTGTGGGTTATTTTGTAGGTCATAATCAAACTTACTGTCTTATATTTAACTTATAACTGTGGGTTATTTATTGGGTCATAATCAATCTTGCTGTGTTATATTTAACTTATAACTGTGGGTTATTTATTGGGTCATAATCAAACTTACTGTTTTATATTTAACTTATAAATCTGGGTTATTTTGTAGGTCATAATCAAACTTACTGTCTTATATTTAACTTATAACTGTGGGTTATTTATTGGGTCATAATCAAACTTACTGTCTTATTTTAACTTATAACTGTGGGTTATTTCTTAGGTCATAATCAAACTTACTGTCTTATATTTAACTTATAACTGTGGGTTATTTTGTAGGTCATAATCAAACTTACTGTCTTATATTTAACTTATAACTGTGGGTTATTTATTGGGTCATAATCAAACTTACTGTCTTATATTTAACTTATAACTGTGGGTTATTTTGTAGGTCATAATCAAACTTACTGTCTTATTTTAACTTATAACTGTGGGTTATTATTAGGTCATAATCAAACTTACTGTCTTATTTTAACTTATAACTGTGGGTTATTTATTGGGTCATAATCAAACTTACTGTCTTATTTTTAACTTATAACTGTGGGTTATTCTCTAGGTCATAATCAAACTTACTGTCTTATATTTAACTTATAACTGTGGGTTATTTATTGGGTCATAATCAAACTTACTGTCTTATATTTAACTTATAACTGTGGGTTATTTTGTAGGTCATAATCAAACTTACTGTCTTATTTTTAACTTATAACTGTGGGTTATTTATTGGGTCATAATCAAACTTACTGTCTTATATTTAACTTATAACTGTGGGTTATTTTGTAGGTCATAATCAAACTTACTGTCTTATTTTTAACTTATAACTGTGGGTTATTTCTTGGGTCATAATCAAACTTACTGTCTTATATTTAACTTATAACTGTGGGTTATTTATTGGGTCATAATCAAACTTACTGTCTTATATTTAACTTATAACTGTGGGTTATTTTATAGGTCATAATCAAACTTACTGTCTTATATTTAACTTATAACTGTGGGTTATTTATTGGGTCATAATCAAACTTACTGTCTTATTTTTAACTTATAACTGTGGGTTATTTCTAGGTCATAATCAAACTTACTGTCTTATATTTAACTTATAACTGTGGGTTATTTATTGGGTCATAATCAAACTTACTGTCTTATATTTAACTTATAACTGTGGGTTATTTTGTAGGTCATAATCAAACTTACTGTCTTATATTTAACTTATAACTGTGGGTTATTTTCTAGGTCATAATCAAACTTACTGTCTTATATTTAACTTATAACTGTGGGTTAGTTATTGGGTCATAATCAAACTAACTGTCTTATATTTAACATGTAACTGTGAGTTATTCTCTAGGTCATAATCAAACTTACTGTCTTATTTTTAACTTATAACTGTGGGTTTTTTATTGGGTCATAATCAAACTTACTGTCTTATTTTAACTTATAACTGTGGGTTATTCTCTAGGTCATAATCAAACTTACTGTCTTATATTTAACTTATAACTGTGGGTTATTTTTAGGTCATAATCAAACTTACTGTCTTATATTTAACTTATAACTGTGGGTTATTTTGTAGGTCATAATCAAACTTACTGTCTTATTTTTAACTTATAACTGTGGGTTATTTATTGGTTCATAATCAAACTTACTATCTTATATTTAACTTATAACTGTGGGTTATTTATTGGGTCATAATCAAACTTACTGTCTTATATTTAACTTATAACTGTGGGTTATTTTGTAGGTCATAATCAAACTTACTGTCTTATATTTAACTTATAACTGTGGGTTATTTATTGGGTCATAATCAAACTTACTGTCTTATTTTTAACTTATAACTGTGGGTTATTTTCTAGGTCATAATCAAACTTACTGTCTTATATTTAACTTATAACTTATAACTGTGGGTTATTTATTGGGTCATAATCAAACTTACTGTCTTATTTTAACTTATAACTGTGGGTTATTCTAGGTCATAATCAAACTTACTGTCTTATATTTAACTTATAACTGTGGGTTATTTATTGGGTCATAATCAAACTTACTGTCTTATATTTAACTTATAACTGTGGGTTATTTTGTAGGTCATAATCAAACTTACTGTCTTATTTTTAACTTATAACTGTGGGTTATTTATTGGGTCATAATCAAACGTACTGTCTTGTATTTAACTTATAACTGTGGGTTATTTTCTAGGTCATAATCAAACTTACTCTCTTCTATTTGACTTATAACTGTGGGTTATTTATTGGGTCATAATCAAACTTACTGTCTTATATTTAACTTATAACTGTGGGTTATTTTATTAGGTCATAATCAAACTTACTGTCTTATATTTAACTTATAACTGTGGGTTATTTTGTAGGTCATAATCAAACTTACTGTCTTATATTTAACTTATAACTGTGGGTTATTTATTGGGTCATAATCAAACTTACTGTCTTATTTTAACTTATAACTGTGGGTTATTTTCTAGGTCATAATCAAACTTACTGTCTTATATTTAACTTATAACTGTGGGTTATTATTAGGTCATAATCAAACTTACTGTCTTATATTTAACTTATAACTGTGGGTTATTTTGTAGGTCATAATCAAACTTACTGTCTTATTTTTAACTTATAACTGTGGGTTATTCTTAGGTCATAATCAAACTTACTGTCTTATATTTAACTTATAACTGTGGGTTATTTATTGGGTCATAATCAAACTTACTGTCTTATTTTTAACTTATAACTGTGGGTTATTTATTGGATCATAATCAAACTTACTGTCTTATATTTAACTTATAACTGTGGGTTATTTTATAGGTCATAATCAAACTTACTGTCTTATATTTAACTTATAACTGTGGGTTATTTATGGGTCATAATCAAACTTACTGTCTTATATTTAACTTATAACTGTGGGTTATTTATTGGGTCATAATCAAACTTACTGTCTTATATTTAACTTATAACTGTGGGTTATTTTGTAGGTCATAATCAAACTTACTGTCTTATTTTTAACTTATAACTGTGGGTTATTTATTGGGTCATAATCAAACTTACTGTCTTATATTTAACTTATAACTGTGGGTTATTTATGGGTCATAATCAAACTTACTGTCTTATTTTTAACTTATAACTGTGGGTTATTTATTGGGTCATAATCAAACTTACTGTCTTATATTTAACTTATAACTGTGGGTTATTTTGTAGGTCATAATCAAACTTACTGTCTTATATTTAACTTATAACTGTGGGTTATTTTGTAGGTCATAATCAAACTTACTGTCTTATATTTAACTTATAACTGTGGGTTATTTATTGGGTCATAATCAAACTTACTGTCTTATTTTTAACTTATAACTGTGGGTTATTATCTAGGTCATAATCAAACTTACTGTCTTATATTTAACTTATAACTGTGGGTTATTTTGTAGGTCATAATCAAACTTACTGTCTTATTTTAACTTATAACTGTGGGTTATTCTTAGGTCATAATCAAACTTACTGTCTTATATTTAACTTATAACTGTGGGTTATTTATTGGGTCATAATCAAACTTACTGTCTTATATTTAACTTATAACTGTGGGTTATTTATTGGGTCATAATCAAACTTACTGTCTTATATTTAACTTATAACTGTGGGTTATTTATGGGTCATAATCAAACTTACTGTCTTATTTTTAACTTATAACTGTGGGTTATTTATTGGATCATAATCAAACTTACTGTCTTATATTTAACTTATAACTGTGGGTTATTTTGTAGGTCATAATCAAACTTACTGTCTTATATTTAACTTATAACTGTGGGTTATTTTGTAGGTCATAATCAAACTTACTGTCTTATATTTAACTTATAACTGTGGGTTATTTATTGGGTCATAATCAAACTTACTGTCTTATTTAATTTAACTTATAACTGTGGGTTATTTATTGGGTCATAATCAAACTTACTGTCTTATTTTTAACTTATAACTGTGGGTTATTTATTGGGTCATAATCAAACTTACTGTCTTATATTTAACTTATAACTGTGGGTTATTTATTGGGTCATAATCAAACTTACTGTCTTATTTTTAACTTATAACTATGGGTTCTTTTCTAGGTCATAATCAAACTTACTGTCTTATATTTAACTTATAACTGTGGGTTATTTATTGGGTCATAATCAAACTTACTGTCTTATATTTAACTTATAACTGTGGGTTATTTTGTAGGTCATAATCAAACTTACTGTCTTATATTTAACTTATAACTGTGGGTTATTTATTGGGTCATAATCAAACTTACTGTCTTATATTTAACTTATAACTGTGGGTTATTTATTGGGTCATAATCAAACTTACTGTCTTATATTTAACTTATAACTGTGGGTTATTTTGTAGGTCATAATCAAACTTACTGTCTTATATTTAACTTATAACTGTGGGTTATTTATTGGGTCATAATCAAACTTACTGTCTTATTTTAACTTATAACTGTGGGTTATTCTCTAGGTCATAATCAAACTTACTGTCTTATATTTAACTTATAACTGTGGGTTATTTTGTAGGTCATAATCAAACTTACTGTCTTATATTTAACTTATAACTGTGGGTTATTTATTGGGTCATAATCAAACTTACTGTCTTATATTTAACTTATAACTGTGGGTTATTTTGTAGGTCATAATCAAACTTACTGTCTTATTTTAACTTATAACTGTGGGTTATTTATTAGGTCATAATCAAACTTACTGTCTTATATTTAACTTATAACTGTGGGTTATTTTATTGGGTCATAATCAAACTTACTGTCTTATTTTAACTTATAACTGTGGGTTATTATTCTAGGTCATAATCAAACTTACTGTCTTATATTTAACTTATAACTGTGGGTTATTTTGTAGGTCATAATCAAACTTACTGTCTTATATTTAACTTATAACTGTGGGTTATTTATTGGGTCATAATCAAACTTACTGTCTTATATTTAACTTATAACTGTGGGTTATTTATGGGTCATAATCAAACTTACTGTCTTATTTTAACTTATAACTGTGGGTTATTTATTGGGTCATAATCAAACTTACTGTCTTATATTTAACTTATAACTGTGGGTTATTTTGTAGGTCATAATCAAACTTACTGTCTTATTTTTAACTTATAACTGTGGGTTATTTTGTAGGTCATAATCAAACTTACTGTCTTATATTTAACTTATAACTGTGCGTTATTGATTGGGTCGTAATTAAATTTACTGTCCTGTATTTAACTTATAACTGTGGGTTATTTATTGGGTCATAATCAAACTTACTGTCTTATATTTAACTTATAACTGTGGGTTATTTTTGTAGGTCATAATCAAACTTACTGTCTTATATTTAACTTATAACTGTGGGTTATTTATTGGGTCATAATCAAACTTACTGTCTTATAATTAACCTATAACTGTGGGTTATTTTGTAGGTCTTAATCAAACCTACTGTCTTATATTTAACTTATAACTGTGGGTTATTTATTGGGTCATAATCAAACTTACTGTCTTATTTTTAACTTATAACTGTGGGTTATTTATAGGTCATAATCAAACTTACTGTCTTATATTTAACTTATAACTGTGGGTTATTTTGTAGGTCATAATCAAACTTACTGTCTTATATTTAACTTATAACTGTGGGTTATTCTCTAGGTCATAACCAAACTTATTGTTTTATATTTAGCTTATAACTCTGGGTTATTTTGTATGTCATAATCAAACTTACTGTCTTATTTTAACTTATAACTGTGGGTTATTCTGTAGGTCATAATCAAACTTACTGTCTTATTTTTAACTTATAACTGTGGGTTACTTATTGGATCATAAGCAAACTTACTGTCTTATATTTAACTTATAACTATGGGTTATTTTGTAGGTCATAATCAAACTTACTGTCTTATATTTAACTTATAACTGTGGGTTATTTATTGGGTCATAATCAAACTTACTGTCTTATATTTAACTTATAACTGTGGGTTATTTATAGGTCATAATCAAACTTACTGTCTTATATTTAACTTATAACTGTGGGTTATTTATTGGGTCATAATCAAACTTACTGTCTTATTTTTAACTTATAACTGTGGGTTATTTTATTAGGTCATAATCAAACTTACTGTCTTGTATTTAACTTATAGCTGTGGGTTATTGATTGGGTCGTAATTAAATTTACTGTCTTGTATTTAACTTATAACTGTGGGTTATTTATTGGGTCATAATCAAACTTACTGTCTTATTTTTAACTTATAACTGTGGGTTATTTCTTGGTCATAATCAAACTTACTGTCTTGTATTTAACTTATAACTGTGGGTTATTTATTGGGTCATAATCAAACTTACTGTCTTATTTTTAACTTATAACTGTGGGTTATTTATTGGGTCATAATCAAACTTACTGTCTTATATTTAACTTAAAACTGTGGGTTATTTTGTAGGTCATAATCAAACTTAAATTCTTATTTTTAACTTATAACTGTGGGTTATTTATTGGGTCATAATCAAACTTACTGTCTTATATTTAACTTATAACTGTGGGTTATTTTTTAGGTCATAATCAAACTTACTGTCTTATATTTAACTTATAACTGTGGGTTATTTCTCTAGGTCATAATCAAACTTACTGTCTTATATTTAACTTATAACTGTGGTTTATTTATTGGGTCATAATAAAACTTACTGTCTTATATTTAACTTATAACTGTGGGTTATTTAGTAGGTCATAATCAAACTTAAAGTCTTATTTTTAACTTATAACTGTGGGTTATTTATTGGGTCATAATCAAACTTACTGTCTTATATTTAACTTATAACTGTGGGTTATTTTCTAGGTCATAATCAAACTTACTGTCTTATATTTAACTTATAACTGTGGGTTATTTATTGGGTCATAATCAAACTTACTGTCTTATATTTAACTTATAACTGTGGGTTATTTTGTAGGTCATAATCAAACTTACTGTCTTATATTTAACTTATAACTGTGGGTTATTTTTAGGTCATAATCAAACTTACTGTCTTATATTTAACTTATAACTGTGGGTTATTTATTGGGTCATAATCAAACTTACTGTCTTATATTTAACTTATAACTGTGGGTTATTTCTAGGTCATAATCAAACTTACTGTCTTATATTTAACTTATAACTGTGGGTTATTTTGTAGGTCATAATCAAACTTACTGTCTTATTTTTAACTTATAACTGTGGGTTATTTATTGGGTCATAATCAAACTTACTGTCTTATTTTTAACTTATAACTGTGGGTTATTTTGTAGGTCATAATCAAACTTACTGTCTTATATTTAACTTATAACTGTGGGTTATTTTTAGGTCATAATCAAACTTACTGTCTTATATTTAACTTATAACTGTGGGTTATTTATTGGGTCATAATCAAACTTACTGTCTTATTTTTAACTTATAACTATGGGTTCTTTTCTAGGTCATAATCAAACTTACTGTCTTATATTTAACTTATAACTGTGGGTTATTTATTGGGTCATAATCAAACTTACTGTCTTATATTTAACTTATAACTGTGGGTTATTCTCTAGGTCATAATCAAACTTACTGTCTTATATTTAACTTATAACTGTGGGTTATTTTGTAGGTCATAATCAAACTTACTGTCTTATTTTTAACTTATAACTGTGGGTTATTTATTGGATCATAATCAAACTTACTGTCTTATATTTAACTTATAACTGTGGGTTATTTTGTAGGTCATAATCAAACTTACTGTCTTATATTTAACTTATAACTGTGGGTTATTTATTGGGTCATAATGAAACTTACTGTCTTGTATTTAACTTATAACTGTGGGTTATTTATTGGGTCATAATCAAACTTACTGTCTTATTTTTAACTTATAACTGTGGGTTATTTATTGGGTCATAATCAAACTTACTGTTTTATATTTAGCTTATAACTGTGGGTTATTTTGTAGGTCATAATCAAACTTACTGTCTTATTTTTAACTTATAACTGTGGGTTATTTATTGGGTCATAATCAAACTTACTGTCTTATATTTAACTTATAACTGTGGGTTATTTTGTAGGTCATAATCAAACTTACTGTCTTGTATTTAATTTATAACTGTGGGTTATTTTCTAGGTCATAATCAAACTTACTGTCTTATATTTAACTTATAACTGTGGGTTATTTATTGGGTCATAATCAAACTTACTGTCTTATTTTTAACTTATAACTGTGGGTTATTCTCTCGGTCATAATCAAACTTACTGTCTTGTATTTGACTTATAACTGTGGGTTAGTTATTGGGTCATAATCAAACTTACTGTCTTATATTTAACTTATAACTGTGGGTTATTCTCTAGGTCATAATCAAACTTACTGTTTTATATTTAACTTATAACTGTGGGTTATTTTGTAGGTCATAATCAAACTTACTGTCTTATTTTTAATATATAACTGTGGGTTACTTATTGGATCATAATCAAACTTACTGTCTTATATTTAACTTATAACTGTGGGTTATTTTGTAGGTCATAATCAAACTTACTGTCTTATTTTAACTTATAACTGTGGGTTATTTATTAGGTCATAATCAAACTTACTGTCTTATTTTAACTTATAACTGTGGGTTATTTATTGGGTCATAATCAAACTTACTGTCTTATATTTAACTTATAACTGTGGGTTATTTATTAGGTCATAATCAAACTTACTGTCTTATATTTAACTTATAACTGTGGGTTATTTATTGGGTCATAATCAAACTTACTGTCTTATATTTAACTTATAACTGTGGGTTATTTTGTAGGTCATAATCAAACTTACTGTCTTATATTTAACTTATAACTGTGGGTTATTTATTGTGTCATAATCAAACGTACTGTCTTGTATTTAATTTATAACTGTGGGTTATTTTCTAGGTCATAATCAAACTTACTGTCTTGTATTTAACTTATAACTGTGGGTTATTTATTGGGTCATAATCAAACTTACTGTCTTATATTTAACTTATAACTGTGGGTTATTTATTGGATCATAATCAAACTTACTGTCTTATAATTAACCTATAACTGTGGGTTATTTTGTAGGTCTTAATCAAACCTACTGTCTTATATTTAACTTATAACTGTGGGTTATTTATTGGGTCATAATCAAACTTACTGTCTTATATTTAACTTATAACTGTGGGTTATTTATTGGGTCATAATCAAACTTACTGTCTTATTTTTAACTTATAACTGTGGGTTATTTATTGGGTCATAATCAAACTTACTGTCTTATATTTAACTTATAACTGTGGGTTATTTATTGGGTCATAATCAAACTTACTGTCTTATATTTAACTTATAACTGTGGGTTATTTATTGGGTCATAATAAAACATACTGTCTTTTATTTAATCTATAACTGTGGGTTATTTTGTAGGTCATAATAAAACTTACTGTCTTTTATTTAATCTATAACTGTGGGTTATTTTGTAGGTCATAATCAAACTTACTGTCTTATATTTAACTTATAACTGTGGGTTATTTTGTAGGTCATAATCAAACTTACTGTCTTATATTTAGCTTATAACTGTGGGTTATTTTGTAGGTCATAATCAAACTTACTGTCTTATTTTTAACTTATAACTGTGGGTTATTTATTGGGTCATAATCAAACTTACTGTCTTATATTTAACTTATAACTGTGGGTTATTTTTAGGTCATAATCAAACTTACTGTCTTATTTTTAACTTATAACTGTGGGTTATTTATTGGGTCATAGTCAAACTCTCCGTCTTATATTTAATTTATATTTGTGGATTATTTATTGGGTCATAATCAAACTTACTGTCTTATATTTAACTTATAACTGTGGGTTATTTATTAGGTCATAATCAAACTTACTGTCTTATATTTAACTTATAACTGTGGGTTATTTATTGGGTCATAATCAAACTTACTGTCTTATATTTAACTTATAACTGTGGGTTATTTTGTAGGTCATAATCAAACTTACTGTCTTGTATTTAACTTATAACTGTGGGTTAATCTCCAGGTCATAATCAAACTTACTGTCTTGTATTTGACTTATAACTGTGGGTTATTTATTGGGTAATAATCAAACTTACTGTCTTATTTTTAATTTATAACTGTGGGTTATTCTCTCGGTCATAATAAAAGTTACTGTCTTATATTTAACTTATAACTGTGGGTTAGTTATTAGGTCATAATCAAACTTACTGTCTTATATTTAACTTATAACTGTGGGTTATTCTCTAGGTCATAATTAAACTTACTGTTTTATATTTAACTTATAACTGTGGGTTATTTTGTAGGTCATAATCAAACTTACTGTCTTTTTTTAACATATAACTGTGGGTTACTTATTGGATCATAATCAAACTTACTGTCTTATATTTAACTTATAACTGTGGGTTATTTTGTAGGTCATAATCAAACTTACTGTCTTATTTTTAACTTATAACTGTGGGTTATTTATTGGGTCATAATCAAACTTACTGTCTTATATTTAACATATAACTGTGGGTTATTCTCTAGGTCATAATCAAACTTACTGTTTTATATTTAGCTTATAACTGTGGGTTATTTTGTAGGTCATAACGAAACTTACTGTCTTATTTTAAACTTAGAACTGTGGGATACTTATTGGATGATAATGAAACTTACTGTCTTATTTTACCTTATAACTGTGGGTTATTCTCTAGGTCATGATCAAACTTAAAGTCTTATTTTTGACATATAAATATGGGTTACTTATTGGATCATAAGCAAACTTACTGTCTTATAATTAACTTATAACTGTGGGTTATTTATTGTTTCATAATCAAACTTACTGTCTTATTTTTAACTTATAACTATGGGTTCTTCTCTAGGTCATAATCAAACTTGCTGTATTATATTTAACTTATAACTGTGGGTTATTTATTGGGTCATAATAAAACTTACTGTCTTATATTTAACTTATAACTGTGGGTTATTTTGTAGGTCATAATCAAACTTACTGTCTTATATTTAACTTATAACTGTGGGTTATTTATTGGGTCATAATCAAACTTACTGTCTTATATTTAACTTATAACTGTGGGTTATTTTGTAGGTCATAATCAAACTTACTGTCTTATATTTAACATATAACTGTGGGTTATTTATTGGGTCATAATCAAACTTACTGTCTTATATTTAACTTATAACTGTGGGTTATTTTGTAGGTCATAATCAAACTTACTGTCTTATATTTAACTTATAACTGTGGATTATTCTGTAGGTCATAATCAAACTTACTGTCTTGTATTTAACTTATAACTTTGTGTTATTTATTGGGTCATAATCAAACTTACTGTCTTATTTTAACTTATAACTGTGGGTTATTTATTGGTCATAATCAAACTTACTGTCTTGTATTTGATTTATAACTTTGGTTTATTTATTGGGTCATAATCAAACTTGCTGTGTTATATTTAACTTATAACTGTGGGTTATTTATTGGGTCATAATAAAACTTACTGTCTTATTTTAACTTATAACTGTGGGTTATTTATTGGTCATAATCAAACTTACTGTTTTATATTTAGCTTATAACTGTGGGTTATTTTGTAGGTCATAATCAAACTTACTGTCTTATTTTTAACTTATAGCTGTGGGTTATTGATTGGGTCGTAATTAAATTTACTGTCTTGTATTTAACTTATAACTGTGGGTTATTTATTGGGTCATAATCAAACTTACTGTCTTATTTTTAACTTATAACTGTGGGTTATTTATTGGGTCATAATCAAACTTACTGTCTTATATTTAACTTATAACTGTGGGTTATTTATTGGGTCATAATCAAACTTGCTGTGTTATATTTAACTTATAACTGTGGGTTATTTATTGGGTCATAATAAAACTTACTGTCTTCTTTTTAACATATAATTATGGGTTACTTATTGGATCATAATCAAACTTACTGTCTTATAATTAACTTATAACTGTGGGTTATTTTGTAGGTCATAATCAAACTTACTGTTTTGTATTTAACTTATAACTGTGGGTTAATTTCTAGGTCATAATCAAACTTACTGTCTTGTATTTGACTTATAACTGTGGGTTATTTTGTAGGTCATAATGAAACTTACTGTCTTTATTTTAACTTATAACTGTGGGTTATTTATTGGGTCATAATCAAACTTACTGTCTTATATTTAACTTATAACTGTGGGTTATTTTGTAGGTCATAATCAAACTTACTGTCTTATTTTTAACTTATAACTGTGGGTTATTTATTGGGTCATAATCAAACTTACTGTCTTATTTTTAACTTATAACTGTGGGTTATTTATTGGGTCATAATCAAACTTACTGTCTTATATTTAATTTATAACTGTGGGTTATTTTCTAGGTCATAATCAAACTTACTGTCTTATATTTAATTTATATTTGTGGATTATTTATTGGGTCATAATCAAACTTACTGTCTTATATTTAACTTATAACTGTGGGTTATTTTGTAGGTCATAATCAAACTTACTGTCTTATATTTAACTTATAACTGTGGGTTATTTTGTAGGTCATAATCAAACTTACTGTCTTATTTTTAACTTATAACTGTGGGTTATTTATTGGGTCATAATCAAACTTACTGTCTTATAATTAACTTATAACTGTGGGTTATTCTCTAGGTCATAACCAAACTTACTGTTTTATATTTAGCTTATAACTGTGGGTTATTTTGTAGGTCATAATGAAACTTACTGTCTTATATTTAACTTATAACTGTGGGTTATTTATTGGGTCATAATCAAACTTACTGTCTTATTTTTAACTTATAACTGTGGGTTATTCTCTAGGTCATAATCAAACTTACTGTTTTATATTTAACTTATAACTGTGGGTTATTTATTGGGTCATAATCAAACTTACTGTCTTATTTTTAACTTATAACTGTGGGTTATTTATTGGGTCATAATCAAACTTACTGTCTTATATTTAACTTATAACTGTGGGTTATTTATTGGGTCATAATCAAACTTACTGTTTTGTATTTAACTTATAACTGTGGGTTATTTTTGTAGGTCATAATCAAACTTACTGTCTTATATTTAACTTATAACTGTGGGTTATTTTGTAGGTCATAATCAAACTTACTGTCTTATTTTTAACTTATAACTGTGGGTTATTTATTGGTCATAATCAAACTTACTGTCTTATATTTAACTTATAACTGTGGGTTATTTATTGGGTCATAATCAAACTTACTGTCTTATATTTAACTTATAACTGTGGGTTATTTTGTAGGTCATAATCAAACTTACTGTCTTATTTTTAACTTATAACTGTGGGTTATTTATTGGGTCATAATCAAACTTACTGTCTTATATTTAACTTATAACTGTGGGTTATTCTCTAGGTCATAATCAAACTTACTGTTTTATATTTAACTTATAACTGTGGGTTATTTATTGGTTCATAATCAAACTTACTGTCTTATTTTAACTTATAACTGTGGGTTATTTCTCTAGGTCATAATCAAACTTGCTGTATTATATTTAACTTATAACTGTGGGTTATTTATTGGGTCATAATAAAACTTACTGTCTTATATTTAACTTATAACTGTGGGTTATTTAGTAGGTCATAATCAAACTTAAAGTCTTATTTTTAACTTATAACTGTGGGTTATTTATTGGGTCATAATCAAACTTACTGTCTTATATTTAACTTATAACTGTGGGTTATTTTCTAGGTCATAATCAAACTTGCCGTCTTATATTTAATTTATATTTGTGGATTATTTATTGGGTCATAATCAAACTTACTGTCTTATATTTAACTTATAACTGTGGGTTATTTTGTAGGTCATAATCAAACTTACTGTCTTGTATTTAACTTATAACTGTGGGTTATTTTCAGGTCATAATCAAACTTACTGTCTTATATTTAACTTATAACTGTGGGTTATTTTGTAGGTCATAATCAAACTTACTGTCTTGTATTTAACTTATAACTTTGTGTTATTTGTTGGGTCATAATCAAACTTACTGTCTTATTTTTAACTTATAACTGTGGGTTATTTCTTGGGTCATAATCAAACTTACTGTCTTATATTTAACTTATAACTGTGGGTTATTTTGTAGGTCATAATCAAACTTACTGTCTTTTTTTTAACTTATAACTGTGGGTTATTTATTGGGTCATAATCAAACTTACTGTCTTATATTTAACTTATAACTGTGGGTTATTTTGTAGGTCATAATCAAACTTACTGTCTTGTTTTTAACTTATAACTGTGGGTTATTTATTGGGTCATAATCAAACTTACTGTCTTATATTTAACTTATAACTGTGGGTTATTTCTAGGTCATAATCAAACTTACTGTCTTATATTTAACTTATAACTGTGGGTTATTTTGTAGGTCATAATCAAACTTACTGTCTTATTTTTAACTTATAACTGTGGGTTATTTATTGGATCATAATCAAACTTACTGTCTTATATTTAACTTATAACTGTGGGTTATTTCTAGGTCATAATCAAAGTTACTGTCTTATTTTTAACTTATAACTATGGGTTCTTCTCTAGGTCATAATCAAACTTGCTGTATTATATTTAACTTATAACTGTGGGTTATTTATTGGGTCATAATCAAACTTACTGTCTTATATTTAACTTATAACTGTGGGTTATTTTGTAGGTCATAATCAAACTTACTGTCTTATTTTTAACTTATAACTGTGGGTTATTTATTGGGTCATAATCAAACTTACTGTCTTATATTTAACTTATAACTGTGGGTTATTTTCTAGGTCATAATCAAACTTACCGTCTTGTATTTAATTTATATTTGTGGATTATTTATTGGGTCATAATCAAACTTACTGTCTTATATTTAACTTATAACTGTGGGTTATTTTGTAGGTCATAATCAAACTTACTGTCTTATATTTAACTTATAACTGTGGGTTATGTAGGTCATAATCAAACTTACTGTCTTGTATTTAACTTATAACTTTGTGTTATTTGTTGGGTCATAATCAAACTTACTGTCTTATTTTTAACTTATAACTGTGGGTTACTTCTTTGATCATAATGAAACTTACTGTTTTACTTTTAACTTATAACTGTGGGTTACTTATTGGGTCATAATCAAACTTACTGTCTTATATTTAACTTATAACTGTGGGTTATTTTGTAGGTCATAATCAAACTTAAATTCTTATTTTTAACTTATAACTGTGGTTTAATTATTGGGTCATAATCAAACTTACTGTCTTATATTTAACATATAACTGTGGGTTATTCTCTAGGTCATAATCAAACTTACTGTTTTATATTTAACTTATAACTGTGGGTTATTTTGTAGGTCATAACGAAACTTACTGTCTTATTTTAACTTATAACTGTGGGTTACTTATTGGATCATAATCAAACTTACTGTCTTATATTTAACTTATAACTGTGGGTTATTTTCTAGGTCATGATCAAACTTAAAGTCTTATTTTTGACATATAATTATGGGTTACTTATTGGATCATAAGCAAACTTACTGTCTTATAATTAACTTATAACTGTGGGTTATTTATTGTTTCATAATCAAACTTACTGTCTTATTTTAACTTATAACTATGGGTTCTTCTCTAGGTCATAATCAAACTTACTGTCTTATATTTAACTTATAACTGTGGGTTATTTATTGGGTCATAATCAAACTTACTGTCTTATATTTAACTTATAACTGTGGGTTATTTAGTAGGTCATAATCAAACTTAAAGTCTTATTTTTAACTTATAACTGTGGGTTATTTATTGGGTCATAATCAAACTAACTGTCTTGTATTTAATTTATAACTGTGGGTTATTTTCTAGGTCATAATCAAACTTACCGTCTTGTATTTAATTTATATTTGTGGATTATTTATTGGGTCATAATCAAACTTACTGTCTTATATTTAACTTATAACTGTGGGTTATTTTCTAGGTCATAATCAAACTTACTGTCTTATATTTAACTTATAACTGTGGGTTATTTATCAGGTCATAATCAAACTTACTGTCTTATATTTTACTTATAACTGTGGGTTATTTCCAGGTCATAATCAAACTTACTGTCTTATATTTAACTTATAACTGTGGGTTATTTATTGGGTCATAATCAAACTTACTGTCTTATATTTAACTTATAACTGTGGGTTATTCTCTAGGTCATAATCAAACTTACTGTCTTATATTTAACTTATAACTGTGGGTTATTTTGTAGGTCATAATCAAACTTACTGTCTTTTTTTTAACATATAACTGTGGGTTACTTATTGGATCATAATCAAACTTACTGTCTTATATTTAACTTATAACTGTGGGTTATTTTGTAGGTCATAATCAAACTTACTGTCTTGTTTTTAACTTATAACTGTGGGTTAATTATTGGGTCATAATCAAACTTACTGTCTTATATTTAACTTATAACTGTGGGTTATTTCTTAGGTCATAATCAAACTTACTGTTTTATATTTAACTTATAACTGTGGGTTATTTTGTAGGTCATAATCAAACTTACTGTCTTATTTTAACTTATAACTGTGGGTTATTTATTGGATCATAATCAAACTTACTGTCTTATTTTACCTTATAACTGTGGGTTATTCTCTAAGTCATAATCAAAGTTACTGTCTTATTTTTAACTTATAACTATGGGTTCTTCTCTAGGTCATAATCAAACTTGCTGTATTATATTTAACTTATAACTGTGGGTTATTTATTGGGTCATAATCAAACTTACTGTCTTATATTTAACTTATAACTGTGGGTTATTTATTAGGTCATAATCAAACTTACTGTCTTATTTTAACTTATAACTGTGGGTTATTTATTGGGTCATAATCAAACAAACTGTCTTGTATTTAATTTATAACTGTGGGTTATTTTCTAGGTCATAATCAAACTTACTGTCTTATATTTAACTTATAACTGTGGGTTATTTATTGGGTCATAATCAAACTTACTGTCTTATATTTAACTTATAACTGTGGGTTATTTTGTAGGTCATAATCAAACTTACTGTCTTATATTTAGCTTATAACTGTGGATTATTATGTAGGTCATAATCAAACTTACTGTCTTGTATTTAACTTATAACTTTGTGTTATTTATTGGGTCATAATCAAACTTACTGTCTTATTTTTAACTTATAACTGTGGGTTATTTATTGGATCATAATGAAACTTACTGTTTTACTTTTAACATATAGTCATGGGTTACTTATTGGGTCATAATCAAACTTACTGTCTTATATTTAACTTATAACTGTGGGTTATTTTGTAGGTCATAATCAAACTTACTTCCTTTTTTTAACTTATATCTGTGGTTTAATTATTGGGTCATAATCAAACTTACTGTCTTATATTTAACTTATAACTGTGGGTTATTCTCTAGGTCATAATCAAACTTACTGTCTTATATTTAACTTATAACTGTGGGTTATTTTGTAGGTCATAACGAAACTTACTGTCTTATTTTAAACTTAGAACTGTGGGATACTTATTGGATGATAATGAAACTTACTGTCTTATTTTACCTTATAACTGTGGGTTATTCTCTAGGTCATAATCAAACTTACTGTCTTATTTTTAACTTATAACTATGGGTTATTTATTGGGTCATAATCAAACTTACTGTCTTATATTTAACTTATAACTGTGGGTTATTTATTGGTTCATAATCAAACTTACTGTCTTATTTTTAACTTATAACTATGGGTTATTCTAGGTCATAATCAAACTTACTGTCTTATATTTAACTTATAACTGTGGGTTATTTATTGGGTCATAATAAAACTTACTGTCTTATATTTAACTTATAACTGTGGGTTATTTAGTAGGTCATAATCAAACTTAAAGTCTTATTTTTAACTTATAACTGTGGGTTATTTATTGGGTCATAATCAAACGTACTGTCTTGTATTTAATTTATAACTGTGGGTTATTTTCTAGGTCATAATCAAACTTACTGTCTTGTATTTAATTTATAATTGTGGATTATTTATTGGGTCATAATCAAACTTACTGTCTTATATTTAACTTATAACTGTGGGTTATTTTGTAGGTCATAATCAAACTTACTGTCTTGTATTTAACTTATAACTGTGGGTTAATCTCCAGGTCATAATCAAACTTACTGTCTTGTATTTTACTTATAACTGTGGGTTAATCTCCAGGTCATAATCGAACTTACTGTCTTGTATTTGACTTATAACTGTGGGTTATTTATTGGGTAATAATCAAACTTACTGTCTTATTTTTAACTTATAACTGTGGGTTATTCTCTCGGTCATAATAAAACTTACTGTCTTATATTTAACTTATAACTGTGGGTTATTTTGTAGGTCATAATGAAACTTACTGTCTTTT